>NC_058386.1:505000-780000 GCF_018350175.1 Felis catus
AAAACATTGGGCCGAATTGTAGGTGACATACATTTATTCCCCAAAAGAGAAGTTCAGGCCCTGATCTCCAGAACCCGTGAGCACAACTGTGTTTGCAGATGTGGGTAAGTGAAGGATCTGGGATGAGCCCCTCCTGGACCAGGGGGGCCCTGACTCCAATGGCAGGTGCCTTAAGAGACAGAAGGGGAGAGACAGAGACAGAGGAGAAGCCCCGTGAAGCCGGAGGCGGAGAGGGGAGGGACGCGGCCACAAGTCCAGGGACGTCTGGAGCCCCAGAAGCTGGAGGAGGCAGGAAGGGGCCTCCCCTGCAGCATCTGGAGGGAGCACAGCCCTGCCTGGATCTCAGGGGTCCCGTCCTGCCTGGATCCCAGCGGCCCTGCCCATCCTGGGTTTCAGGGGTCCTGCCCTCCCTGGATCTCAGCGGCCCGGCCCTGCCTGGATCTCAGTGCTCCTGCCCCTCCTGGATCTCAGTGGCCCTGCCCTACCTGGATCTCAGTGGCCCTGCCCTGCCTGGATCTCAGTGGCCCTGCCCTGCCTGGATCTCAGTGGCCCTGCCCCTCCTGGATCTCAGCGGTCCTGCCCTGCCTGGATCTCAGCGGCCCTGCCCTGCCTGGATCTCAGCGGCCCTGCCCTGCCTGGATCTCAGAGGCCCTGCCCTGCCTGGATCTCAGTGGTCCCACCCTGCCTGGATCTCAGGGGTCCTGTCCTGCCTGGATCTCAGCAGCCCTGCCCCTCCTGGATCTCAGCAGCCCTGCCCCTCCTGGATCTCAGTGCTCCTGCCCCTCCTGGATCTCAGCGGCCCTGCTCTGCCTGGATCCCAGCGGCCCTGCCCATCCTGGGTCTCAGTGGTCCTGCCCTGCCTGGATCTCAGCGGCCCTGCCCCTCCTGGATCTCAGCGGTCCTGCTCTGCCTGGATCTCAGGGGTCCTGCCCTCCTGGGTCTCAGGGGTCCTGCCCCTCCTGGATCTCAGCAGCCCTGTCCTGCCTGCATCTCAGGGGCCCTGCCCCTCCTGGATGTCAGTGGCCTTGCCCTGCCTAGTTCTCAGGGGTCCTGTCCTGCCTGGATCTCAGTGGTCCTGCCCCTCCTGTATCTCAGTGGCCCTGCCCTGCCTGGATCTCAGTGGCCCTGCCTCTCCTGGATCTCAGCGGCCCTGCCCCTCCTGGATCTCAGCGGCCCTGCCCTGCCTGGATCTCAGCAGCCCTGCCCTCCCTGGATCTCAGTGGCCCTGCCCCTCCTGGATCTCAGTGGCCCTGCCCTGCCTGGATCTCAGTGGCCCTGCCCTGCCTGGATCTCAGCGGCCCTGCCTGCCTGGATCTCAGCAGCCCTGCCCTCCCTGGATCTCAGGGGCCCTGCCCCTCCTGGATCTCAGTGGCCCTGCCCTGCCTGGATCTCAGTGGTCCTGCCCTGCCTGGATCTCAGTGGCCCTGCCCTGCCTGGGTCTCAGCAGCCCTGCCCCTCCTGGATCTGAGACTTCCGGTCTCCAGAGCTGTGATAACTCCCTAGTGTTCTCAGCCATCCACTTTGTGGTAATTTTTACAGCACCCCCAGGGCTGTCCTGTGCTCACCCCGAGTGCTGGGAAGTTCCAGTCAGCAGCTTTGCCTGCTGGGGGTTCTGCTGCTGTCCCGTCTTCCATGAACCGAGCGTCCCTGAGGGCTGCAGAGCTGAAGCCACAGGGGGCACCAGCACGGAAAACATTTGCCCCGTGGCTGTCTTCTCGCGAACAGTCCTGCCTCCGACGCATTTTCATTCTGAAGGAGGATCGTCGCTGAGAGAGGCAGAGTTGAAAAGCCCCTCTTTGCTCAGCAGACGGAATGATGGGCTGGCCACGTTCCGGACACATCTGAGGCCTCTGGCTGTGTTCAAATGCTTGTGCTTGATAGGAATTCCAAGCTCATGTTTTTCCTGCCAAGTACTCCTTCCTCTCTGTTTTTGAACTCGTATGAATAGAAGGCGGAAACTCAGCCCTCAGAGTTTTGATCCTGTGATAGTCCCACCATCCCAGCAACGGTCTGGAAGAGACGTCTGATGGTCACGGGATGGACGGGAGGCTTTGAAAGTGGCTCTTGGCCAAGAGTAGCCGGCAGAGTTGGAACCTCCCAACTGCTTGTGGGGAGAAAGTCAGAGCCCATGTTTCTTGGTGAAACTTGAGCTCAGGTTTGCCAATTTACTGGAAGATGTGCGTGTGTATGTGTGTGTCTGTCTGTGTGTGTGTGTGTCTGTGCATGTGTGTGTGGTCCTGCCCGTGTGAATCTCAGCAGCCCTGCCCTGGCTGGATCTCAGCGACCCTGCCTTGCCTGGATCTCAGGGGTCCTGCCCCTCCTGGATCTTAGAAGTCCTGCCCCTCCTGGATCTCGGTGGCCCTGCCCCTCCCAGATCTCAGTGGCCCTGCCCCTCCTGGATCTCAGTGGTCCTGCATCTCCTGGATCTCAGTGGTCCTGCCCCTCCTGGATCTCAGTGGTCCTGCGCCTCCTGGATCTCAGCAGCCCTGTCCTGCCTGCATCTCAGGGGCCCTGCCCCTCCTGGATGTCAGTGGCCTTGCCCTGCCTAGTTCTCAGGGGTCCTGTCCTGCCTGGATCTCAGTGGTCCTGCCCTTCCTGGATCTCAGCGGCCCTGACCCTCCTGGTTCTCAGTGGTCCTGCCCTGCCTGGATCTCAGCGGCCCTGCCCCTCCTGGATCTCAGTGGTCCTGCATCTCCTGGATCTCAGTGGTCCTGCCCTGCCTGGATCTCAGTGGCCCTGCCCTGCCTGGATCTCAGTGCTCCTGCCCCTCCTGGATCTCAGTGGTCCTGCATCTCCTGGATCTCAGTGGTCCTGCCCTGCCTGGATCTCAGTGGCCCTGCCCCTCCCAGATCTCAGTGGCCCTGCCCCTCCTGGATCTCAGTGGTCCTGCATCTCCTGGATCTCAGTGGTCCTGCCCCTCCCAGATCTCAGTGGCCCTGCCCCTCCTGGATCTCAGTGGTCCTGCATCTCCTGGATCTCAGTGGTCCTGCCCCTCCTGGATCTCAGTGGTCCTGCATCTCCTGGATCTCAGTGGTCCTGCCCCTCCTGGATCTCAGTGGTCCTGCGCCTCCTGGATCTCAGCAGCCCTGTCCTGCCTGCATCTCAGGGGCCCTGCCCCTCCTGGATGTCAGTGGCCTTGCCCTGCCTAGTTCTCAGGGGTCCTGCCCTGCCTGGATCTCAGTGGCCCTGCCCCTCCTGGATCTCAGCGGCCCTGCCCCTCCTGGATCTCAGTGGCCCTGCCCTGCCTGGATCTCAGTGGCCCTGCCCTGCCTGGATCTCAGTGGTCCTGCCCCTCCTGGATCTCAGTGGCCCTGCCCTGCCTGGATCTCAATGGTCCTGCCCTGCCTGGATCTCAGCAGCCCTGCCCTGCCTGGGTCTCAGCAGCCATGCCCTGCCTGGGTCTCAGTGGTCCTGCCCCTCGATCTCAGCAGCCCTGCCCTGTCTGGATCTCAGACCCTGGTCTCCAGAGCTGGGTGAGCGCAAATTCCTGTGTGTGGAACCCCCAAGTGTGTGGTCATTTGTCACAGCCGCCCCAGGACTCTCCTGGCTGTCAGCAGCCCCCACCTCGTTAGGAGGCAGGTTTGGGGACACATACTCTGGAGTTCTTGCTCTCCCGTCCCCCCTCTCTCCTCCCACTGTTCTGCCAGAACTCCCAGGGACGCCTCCTGGATCACACCCCTGGGTCGCACAGCCTCGTTGGGAATCTGCTGCTGGGGACGTGGCTGAAGTGACAAATATTTTATCCGCTAATGCGTGCCTGTGGGAGCTCGCTCGCGCGTTGCAGACGGATGAATCACGGAGAGCCGTCGTGTCTCCCGACCCATCTCGCAGACACAACTTAGCGCCTCCCGGAGGCAGTCCGTGTTCCCGGGACTGTGATCAGCAGACGTGCAGCCTGTGTGGCCGTCTGTTTACATCTGCTCCTTCGTAGCCGGGCCCTGAGTCCGCTGTGGGTGGGTCTGCAGCATACGTGATGCGTCCCGTCAGCCTCCCGTCTGCAGACGTTTCTAAGGCTCTCCGGTCACGAAAGGCACAGCCTCACAAGGGCAGGGTGTTCTGGGCACACGGGCCTGGTGCCTACGTTGCAGGCACGTCCTGTCTCGTTGCTGTGGATTCTGCTTTGAGAACGTTCTGTCTGCAGCTGGTTTGAAAGGGACGTGGCCCCACCTCATCTTTGGAAGTGATGTTTTCACGAGACCAAAGCTTCATAATTATTAACACCTGGGGTTGAGTGTGTGGCCAGGAACCCCCGGTCCCCGGTGCCCTATCTCCGTGCGGGTCTACACCGGGAGGGTGTACGTCTGAAGAGACAGCGTGTGGTTACAACAGAGCCTAAGGCGGATTTTGGTGGGGCAGGGCGCCCGGGTTGTCGCACAGGTTCCGCACTAATAAATCTCGTATTCATTTATTCACAGACAGTGTTCGTGAATGCCACTGCGTGAGCACGTGATGGGCTGCTCCCGTGTCCTCAGCGGGAAGAACTAATACAATAACACGTAATTACTAACACAAATGAAGCGTCCTCCCGTGGCTCGCGAGGGAGTAAAGCCACACTCAGCGGTGCTCAGCCGCCCCTGGCTTTCTACCCGTTTCCTTCCCTGCGAGGCTGCTGGCTGGGCTCCAGAGCGTGGACACAAAAGGGTGGTCACAACCCCAGCTCTTTGTGCGGTCCCCGCGGACCCGCATGTGGGGACGAGCCACGGCAACCCACCGTGAGGCCACGTGCACGCCGCATGGCGCGGTCGCTAGGGTCGTTTAGGAAAAAGATTGGGAGGCTGCGGGATCAGCGGGGTGTGCTCTTGGGTGAGACTCAGGGATCCCGCAATGGCTGTTCCCCCGGTCCTCGATGCCCTTCCCGCAGACGTCCGAGGGGTCACCTTCCTTTGAGTCTGCCCCAGTGTCACTTTCGCAGCGGTCGATGGCTCCTGGGTCATGAGATTCCCGCACCCGCACCCCGCGTTCCTGATCCCTCGCCCTCCTTCCCTCCCCGCCGACTCTAGAAGGCCGCATCCTTGACTGACTTATACTGGCCGGTCTCCCCATCCCCCACCTGGAACAGGGGGCTCCTGGTGGCCTCAATGTGGTGCCAGGACATAGTGGGGGCTCCACAAACGTTTGTTGAATGAATGACAGATGTACGAATGGTTATGCTGTGTGACCCTTCGGTCCCCACGAGGGGCAATGACAAGGTGTCCCTGGGGGCCCCTCAGGGTCACTGCCGCCCCCTGCCCAGGCCTGGGACACGGTAGTCTCAAGGGGGAGCACAGTAAGGACCCTGACCCAGGCCGTGCTCTTGTCCACATCTGCACTGCTGGCCCAGGAGCCTCTGTGAACCCCTCCTTAGGGACAGAGGATAGGCCTTCAAAGACCCTTTCCTGGACCCCGACTTGGCACATCGTGGTTTCCATCCGACCCTCCCTCCTCTGCCTCCTGGGCTCCAGGCTCCCAAAAGGACACAAGGTTTTGGTTCTGGGCGCCCCCAGCGATGAGACCCCCCCCCACCTGCATGCATGCACCTGTCCCTGGCCCGGCCCCGTTCTGGGGTGACGGGGGAGCAGAAGGGGGAGCAGGCGTGTTAACACGTGTAGCACCTGGTCACATGACAGCAGCATGTGAAGAAAGGCCTGAGTGTCCCTCATCTTTCTGGATATTTCCGTTAGCCGCTGTCTTGTTCCAGCCCAGCCGAGCTGGTCCTAGGAGCTGCCCTGAGCCCCCCTGCCCCTGTGAACCCGGGCGCCGTCTACACAGCTGGAAGAGGCTTTGTCGTAAGCCCTGCGTCTCCCATCTGGTTTGCTGAACACGTGATGTTCACAGAGGCGCAGGGGGCACAGGGTCTGGTTCTCGGGGTTCGGCCACGAGCCCCCTGTGTGCCTGGAGCTGGCTCTCATCCTGTGGAAACCTGCCCACCTCCCTGAGGACAGCCTCCACTTTCTCCTCGGCCCAGACCGATTGATGATGGGCCACGGAGAAGACTGAGCACTCAGCACCCAGCACTCAGCACGCAACACCCACACTCTGGGAGGGTTTGGGGCCGGTCCTGTAACCTGTGTGGATCTCAGCACCCCCACCCCCCAGGCAAGTGATGGAGGCAAGCGAGGACCAGACAAGAATACACGTGTCTTCCTGCTTTTGTTAACCCAGAAGCGAAGAAAACATACAACATTTTGTTAAATGTTCTTGTTGACTTTCGAGTCCAAACTATCTAGTAACATCATGCGACAGGTTACACTGTGTCCCCCCCCAAGATCACATGTTGAAACCCTTGCCCCAGGACCTCAGAATGTGGTTATTTTGGAGGTAGGGTCTCTAAACTAGGGATTGAGGTAACTTGAAGTCACCACAGTGGGTCCTGATCCCATAGGACTGGGGTCCCTATCGGAAGAGGTCAGGACACAGACAAGTACAGAGGGACGGCCACGTGAGGACAAGGGAGAGGAGACGATGTCTACACCCAGGAAAGAGGCCTCAAGGGGAACCAACCTCAGCCCCTGCTGGACCTCAAACCCCAGCCTCGGCCCTGCCTGGATCTCAGACCCCCAGCCTCAGCCCCTCCTGGACCTCAGAATCCCAGCCTCACTCCTGCCTGAATCTCAGACCCCCAACCTCGGCCCTGACTGGATCTCAGACCCCCAGCCTCAGCCCTGTCTGAACCTCAGACCCCCAGCCTCAGCCCTGCCTGGATCTCAGACCTCCAACCTCAGCCCTGCCTGGATCTCAGAACCCCAGCCTCGGCCCTGCCTGGAAATCAGACCCCCAGGCTCAGTCCTGCCTGGATCTCAGACCCCCAGCCTCGGCCCTGCCTGGATCTCAGACCTCCAGCCTCAGTCCTGCCTGGACCTCAGACTCCCAGCCACAGCCCTGCCTGGATTTCAGATCTCCAACCTTGGCCCTGCCTGGATCTCAGAGTCCCAGCCTCAGGCCTGTCTGAACCTCAGACCCCCAGCCTCAGCCCTGCCTGGATCTCAGACCTCCAACCTCAGCCCTCCTGCCTGGACCTCAGACCCCCAGCCTTGGCCTTGCCTGGATCTCAGACTCCCAGCATCTGCCCTGCCTGGATCTCAGACCCCCAGCCTCGGCCATGCCTGGATCTCAGACCCCCAGCCTCGGCCATGCCTGAATCTCAGACACCAACCTTGGCCCCGCCTGGATCTCAGACCCCCAACCTCGGCCCCTCCTGGACCTCAGACTCCCAGCCTCAGCCCTGCCTGGATCTCAGACCCCCAACCTCAGCCCTGCCTGGATCTCGGACCCCCAGCCTCAGCCCTGCCTGGATCTCGGACTCCCAGCCTCAGCCTGCCTGGATCTCATACTCCGAGCCTCTAGCCCTGCGTGGATCCAACTCCCAGCCTCGGCCCTGCCT
Source organism: Felis catus (assembly GCF_018350175.1). Taxonomy (NCBI): domain Eukaryota; kingdom Metazoa; phylum Chordata; class Mammalia; order Carnivora; family Felidae; genus Felis; species Felis catus. The sequence goes on from NC_058386.1 coordinate 512,361, forward strand.
GGATCTCAGACTCCCAGCCTCGGCCCTGCCTGGAAATCAGACCCCCAGGCTCAGTCCTGCCTGGATTTCAGACCCCCAGCCTCGGCCCTGCCTGGATCTCAGACCTCCAGCCTCAGTCCTGCCTGGACCTCAGACTTCCAGCCGCAGCCCTGCCTGGATTTCAGATCTCCAACCTTGGCCCTGCCTGGATCTCAGAGTCCCAGCCTCAGCCCTGTCTGAACTTCAGACCCCAAACCTCAGCCCTGCCTGGATCTCAGACCTCCAACCTCAGCCCTCCTGCCTGGACCTCAGACCCCCAGCCTTGGCCTTGCCTGGATCTCAGACTCCCAGCATCTGCCCTGCCTGGATCTCAGACCTCCAACCTCAGCCCTCCTGCCTGGACCTCAGACCCCCAGCCTTGGCCTTGCCTGGATCTCAGACTCCCAGCATCTGCCCTGCCTGGATCTCAGACCCCCAGCCTCGGCCATGCCTGGATCTCAGACCCCCAGCCTCGGCCATGCCTGAATCTCAGACCCCAACCTTGGCCCCGCCTGGATCTCAGACCCCCAACCTCAGCCCTGCCTGGATCTCAGACCCCCAGCCTCAGCCCTGCCTGGATCTCGGACTCCCCGCCTCAGCCTGCCTGGATCTCATACTCCGAGCCTCTAGCCCTGCGTGGATCCAACTCCCAGCCTTGGCCCTGCCTGGATCTCAGACCCCCAGCCTCAGCCTTGCCTGGATCTCAGAGCCCCAGCCTCAGTCTTGCCTGGATCTCAGAGTCCCAACGTCAGCCCTGCCTGGATCTCAGACCCCCAGCCTCAGCCCTGTCTGAACCTCAGACCCCCAGCCTCAGCCCTGCCTGGATCTCAGGCTCCCAGCCTCGGCCTTGTCTGGAACTCAGACTCCCAACCCCGGTCCTGCTTGGATCTCAGACTCTTAGCCTCCAGCCCTGTCTGGATCTCAGACTCCCAGCCTTGGTGCTTCCTGGACCTCAGACTCGCAACCAGAGTCCTACCTGGATCTCAGACCCCCAGCCTCTGCCCTGCCTGGACCTCAGACTCCCAGCCTCCGCCCTGCTTGGACCTCAGACCCTGAGCCTAGGCCCTGCCTGGATCTCAGACTCCTGGCCTCCAGCACTGGGAGGGAATAAATGTGTGTTAAGATGCCCTGTGTGGGGCATTTATTATGGCCGCATGAGCAGACTAATATATATAATTAATATACAATACATAGTTTATAACATAATAACATGGATAATGAGTACGTAGATAAGAACCCGTAATATCGTTAAGGGGGGAAATCCTGCATTTTAAAGCAAGTTTAGAGGTTCCTTCTAGCCAGGTGTAAAGAATGTTAAGGTTCCCTGATCATCTCTCTCTGTCTTGTGCTGCAGGAAACTGATAATTAGGGCAAAACCACTCTTTTAATTATGGCAAATGTTATAATTTTCACGTTCTCTGCCCTGCATACTTTTTTTTTTTCTCCCGGTGGTGTTGATGTGTTTAAGAGAAGGATGGTGAGGGCTGTTTTTTGTTTTTCTTACTTTGCAGCTAGTGGTAGCATTTTATGGTGAGTTTATATATGTGTCTAAACTAATATACAATATATAGAATTAATACATATGGTAACTTTATATCTAAGCTAATATACAATATATATAACTAATATATATTGTAACTTTATACATAAGCTAACATACACTATGGTTAATTAACTTCATAAATTTAAGTCACGGCATATATATATTACCTTTGATATATGGCCATGGATCCTGGATGCAGGGACACTTGGGTCCCCATCTGGGCTCCAGGGCACCACTGAGGCCCACTTCCCTGGTGTTCCTACACGTCCTGGGTTTTCTTTTGTTTGACTTGCTAGAATCCGAGAGCTCGTCCCCCCCTTGGAAATAACGGACCTGAAGAAGCTACTTGAAACTATAATTAAACTAAATTCAGTGAAATTCAGGTCATGCGTGTGGTTTCACACAGTTTCCAGGAAGGTGTTCACAGGGGAAAGGACGAGGGGTGTGGACCCTGTCCCTGTCCGTGTCCCTGACTCTGTGGGGGCTGCTGTTGGTAAAGAGGCTCGCCTGCGTCCAAACACGCCAGGCATCGTGCTTGCGTCCCCTGCAGGCTAACGACAGGGCAGCAGGGAGGAGGCCGGCTGCGTGCTCAGTGCCTGTGGCCCCTGGTCCAGGTGACCCGTCTCTCTTCCGGATGCCGAGTCCGCGTCCTGGAACCGAGCCCCAGACGTGCTGCGGGAACCTCAGGGACGGGCGCACAGCTTGGCGAGGCCCCTTCAGGGTGCCCAGCTTTGCCCGCATTTTTCCTTATTCTTCTCAGCTGAAGCCCCGCATCCCGGCACGGCCATCCTCCCGGGCCAAGCAGGAGGGCTGGTCACCGTCCAGGTGAGGCATTCACGTCCAAGACGTAAGCGGTCCTCGGTCCCTGGGTCACCCTCGGTGTTCCCGTTCACGGTTCCCGTCGTGGGAACTGCATTTGCAAAGGGCTTTGCAAATTTTCACTTGTGGTGGTTGAACAGAGTAAGTAGCACCTTCTGCCTCCGAATGAATTCTGTTCGCATGGATGCGCACTGAGCGTGGCAGGAGGACGCAGCGCTCACGCACCTGCCTCAGGTGGGTGAGGACGCATGGGTTTTCTGCACTCAGCGAGGGGCTGCTTGGCTTTCAGCAGCCGGAGTTCTGCATCCAGACGCTCAGGGGTGTGAAATGCCCCCTCTCACCCCCCCCCCCCCCCCCCCCGCCTGAAGCCTCCCCTGTGCTATTTAAGGACGGATGGCTTGGCCACCCGTCTGCCAGCTCAGGGTGTTGACCGGATCAGGTGCATGCGGAGGGACTAGTGTGTTCCAGGCACTGTTCCAGGCACTCGGTGCGTGTGGACCGTCTGGGGAGCTGTCTGAACGCGCGAACGCGCAGCGGTCCAGGTGGGCGATATGCGATGCCATGGGACCCAAGGTGCGGAATAATACAAGCACCTGGATATACCGCAGGTATGCAACCAGGGGAGCTGGGATTGTCCTGTGTCAGGAGTGAATGAACTGGGTCCTCGGGAAGGATCGTCCTCTGTGCCCAGAGGCGCGTCCACGTGGGGGACCTTCTGGGGAGGTGGGGATCACCGCCTTGTCCGGGGGTGTGCGCACTTCTTTGCACAAACCATGACCAAAGTCAGAGAGTCCGGGTCCTGTGTTGCCAGGAACTGGGGAGTCCCTTCTGGGTCCCTGTGAGCGCCCCCAGACGGCTCACCCGCGCCCCCTTGCATTGGAGAGATTTCTGCGACGAAGCTTACTCCGCTCTGTGTATTTTTTTTAATTAAAACAATTTTTTAAAACATTTATTCATTTTTGAGACACAGAAATAGAGCACAAGCGGGGCAGGGGGAGAGAGAGACAGAGGGAGACACGGAATCCAAAGCAGTCTCCGGGCTTTGCGCTGTCAGCATAAGCCCGATGGGGGGCTTGAACCCATGAACTGGGAGATCACGACCTGAGCTGAAGTCAGGCGGTTAACCGACTGAGCCACCCAGGGGCCCCGACTCTGTGCGTTTTGACGTTTCCTGCAGGAGGAAAGAAACCTGGGGGCGTAGATGCGCTGGGCGTTGGAAGAAGGGCATGTGTACGGCCCCCCGGGCCTGCGCAGCCCCGCAGCCCCCCCCCCCCCACAAGGGGACGAGGCGACGCAGCGAGGTGGGAGGGGCGGGGGGGGGGGGGCAGGCACGCTCTGGTTTCCTGCCCCCTCCTCCCGGATTCTGCGCATCGTTTCCTTTCCTGCTGGCATCCCTTTGTTGGCCCTTGATTCCAGAGTGAGCCCCGGAGTGAACGTCGGTGCAAACCCGATATTAAAATACACAGACTCTAATGCCAGGGAAAACACACGGCCCCCCTGCTTTCGGAGGGAACACAATAAATTCATAAGCGCGGCCATGCTTTTCCAATAAAACTTCATTAAATAATGGTTATGAGGGATGAAGTGCTGGGAGAACAAAAGCTCGCCATCAAGGGGGTCTCTTTGAACTCTGCGCTCGGCGCACAGAGCCCACACCGTCTGTGCCTGGCGCTGTCGCCGCCCCCGCCGAGGACGAGCTGAGGGCTGTCGGCCCCGCTTCCTGGAGGCCTGTAAGGGCCCCACGATTGTTCCTGCGTCTCCAACCAGGCGGGGACCGGCCTCGAACCCCGGTTTTGCTTCGCGGAGGGGGCCCACGTGGCAGGTGCATCCGTGCAACAAGGCCGGGGGAGCCCGTGTGAGGCCTTGGAGAGGCCCCTGGATGCGTCATGGGAAGGAGCGTGTGCGGTAACGGGGGGCTGGTCGGGGACCCCACAGGCTCCCGGGGGCAGACACTCCCCCCGGGCACCGACGCGCCAACGATGCGGGCCCCCTTCCCCTATCCAGTGGGTCACCGGGTGTCTTCTGAGCAAGAACAGACAGCTGAGTGCGTGGGGTTCTTCTCCCGGGGGCGGGGAGCGCGTCAGGACAGCCGGAAGGTCCCCGAAGCCGCTGCTCTGCGCCCTGCGCCGGGGCTCCTGTGCGCCCTCCGTGCACCCGGGTTTTCTCGTCTCGTTTACGCGGATCGGCAGGGCCCCAGGTTCACCGAGGACGAGGGGTCGCCTCGGAGGCCGCGCGCGCATCGGTGATGCTGTGCAAACACCACCTGGGTCTGTTCCAGAACGTTCTCCTCCGCCCGAAGGAGACTGCGCGAGGATTCTTGAAACTCCGTTTCTGTGGCCCTGGAGGACCCAAATTACGGATAACGGCTTTGTCTGAGCTATAGAATGGGAATGAGCATTTAGGGCGTGTGTAGGGGCGCACGCCTGAGTATATACACGTTAAACACGTGTAACTACAAATATGTACACATGTAGAAATATATACACATGCACAAATACATATGCACATATAAATATGTATAAATAAATATAAGTATGTTCATACACATTTATACACATAAATTCATACACACACATAAGTATACATATATAAGTATATATAAAAATATAAAATATACACATACATATAGGACTATATATGTATATAAATAATATACATCAATGTATATAAGTATATATTTATAATGTATAAATGCACAAGTTTATACATATACATATAATATATGAAAATATATAAATATATAAAATTATAAAATTTTTTATGTTATTTCTCAGACAGAGAGAGAGCATGAGCAGAGGAGGGGCAGAGAGAGATGGAGACACAGAATCCGAAACAGGCTCCAGGCTCCGAGCTGTCAGCACAGAGCCCGACGCGGGGCTCGAACTCACGGACCGCGAGATCATGACCTGAGCCGAAGTCGGAGGCTTAATCAACTGAGTCCCCAGGAGACCCTAAAATTATTTATACATATGTCAACACATAAAAGCATATATACATTGGAAATATACATACATATACACAGCACGAAAGGCCACCATGAAGAAAAGAGGCGGGTGGTTAGGACAGGTCCCCCACGGCTGTGTAGGCACAGGGTACAGAAGGCTGGGAGCCTCAGTGAGTGACGTCATACCAATGGTATGGGGCCCAGAGACCAGAGCCGGGAACGGGAGGCCGGGAAGTCCTGCTGGGGAGGGGTCTTCGTCCAAGACGCCCTCAGAGTGCAGTGCCCTTGGAGTCAGGCATGCAGGGGACTGCAGGTTTCCCAGGAGCACGGCCGTGGAGAGGCTGTGCGTGTCCATGAGGAGGCATCCACACCCGTGGACGGGGGTCTCTGGGAAAGCAGGGACCCCCACCTGACCCCCTCCTCTGTCCCCCGAGACCTCACCTATTGCCCTGGAACGCAACAGGCACGCCCTGGGTGTGTCCCAAAGACGGGCATGTGGGCTTGTCCGTGGTCTGCGGCTCCCAGCCCTGTGACCACATAAACCGGGTTCCGAGAACATGGCCGTGGCCGTGTGCGACTTGCCAGGAGGGCCGGGCACAGGATCGCGGCACACCAGCTTCCCGCCGTGGGTCCCCGGAGGCCCAGTGGACGCGCCTGCCCCTCTGCGTTCTTCCGCTCACGCCCACGGCACGCAGGCAGCTCCAAGAGAGGCCGCGATCATTGAAAATCAATATCATCATAACAGGGCACGGGACCGCCTCGTGTTTCCCTCCCTTGATGGCCAATTACGAGCAATTTACTAAAGTTGACAACTCGCGGCAGAATGAATCGTGTTAATAGCGGCAGCTTTGTGAGGCTACATCTATCTTGCAGGGTCTGCCTGGGAACAGAGGTCTGAGTTCAAGGTGGCTAATGGGATCGTCACTCATCCGGGGACAGGCGGGATATTAGGGTTACCACCAGTCAGGATGGCTGACCCGCCCCCTCCCCCCCCCCCCCCCCGGGACGGTGCACACACAGCTCTTTTGCAAATCACCTGGTCCTGGACCTCCCACACCTGAGCCTGCCTTCCACAGAGTGTGTGGGGGGGTGCACCCTCATGAGGCACCTTCATGACACATTTGCACTGGGGTACCCCTCCCTAAAGTGCTTTCGTGTCTGCAGAGATCGGTAGATGCATCACATGTGTGCAGACGTCTCGAGATGCCCTGCAGGTGTGCAGACAGGTGTAGATACCCCACAGGTGTGCAGACAGGTGTAGATATCCCGCAGGTGTGAGGACACGTGTAGATACCCCACAGGTGTGCAGACAGGTGTAGATAGCCCACAGGTGTGCAGACAAGTGTAGATAGCCCACAGGTGTGCAGACAGGTGTAGATAGCCCACAGGTGTGAGGACACGTGTAGATACCCCGCAGGTGTGCAGACAGGTGTAGATACCCCACAGGTGTGCAGACAGGTGTAGATATCCCGCAGGTGTGAGGACACGTGTAGATACCCCGCAGGTGTGCAGACAGGTGTAGATAGCCCACAGGTGTGCAGACAGGTGTAGATACCCTGCAGGTATGCAGACAGGTGTAGATACCCTGCAGGTGTGCAGACAAGTGTAGATATCCTGCAGGTGTGAGGACACGTGTAGATACCCCGCAGGTGTGCAGACAGGTGTAGATAGCCCACAGGTGTGCAGACAGGTGTAGATAGCCCACAGATGTGCAGACAGGTATAGATAGCCCACAGGTGTGCAGACAGGTGTACATGCCCCGCAGGTGTGCAGACAGGTATGGATTGCCCTCATAGGTGTGAGGAATCACCTCACACAGCTACAGAGCTGCAAAGCCGCACGGTCTGCTGTCCGCAGGCCCAGAGGCTCTGGAGAGCCTGTGGCATAGTTGAGAGCAAGTGTGAAGTCTGCAGAAGCAGGGACGGCATTCATCCCAGCCGGGAGGCAGGAGAGGGTGAGGTGACGTGTGCCAGCTCAAGCAAGCAGGCAGGGAAAAAAAAAAAAAGAAAAAAAAAGGAGTGAACTCTTCCGTCTTCTGTCTTTGAGTCAATTCAGCCTTCAACCGATTAGACGAGGCCCACCCACATTGGGCGGCGGAGGGCCACGCGCCGGACCCAGGGTACGGATCCCAATGTGAATCACATCCAGAAACGCCCTGATGGACACACTCAGGGCCACGTTGGATCTGGGCACCCTGGAGCCCGTCGGCTGGACGCAGGATAAACATCGTTCCCTTTTTGCTGTGGCTGCCAGGAAACCCAGAGACAGAGCCACCCCTCATGGGAGCCGTGTCGTTTGATGATCGCATTTTGTGCGTCCTTGTTACACCTATTGTCAAGACTCTGGGGGAGGACGAGTTCTAAGTGAATTGAGGTGTCCAGGGTACGAGGAACGGAGCGTTCAGATCACAGGCAGGGAAAGCGTCTGAGAGGGGCCGTCGGTGCCAGGGAAGGTGCCCCAGGGAGGCGGCCGCTGTGAGGTCTTTGCTCTGAGAAATTCGGTCACCAGCCGGGTGACCAGTGTGCTCTGTGATCTCAGCCTCCCCTCGCTTCCACTCGGCTCCCGCCTCTCCCGGTGGGTTCCTGCGCAGGGGCTGGGCGGCCTGGGTGGGTGCAGGGGTCACAGCCCCCTCACTCTGGAAACCCCGTGTCCTACAGACGCCCGGGCACCATCCACGGGAAGCTCTGTTTTCCCCAGACTCGCGTTTGCAGCCTGGTGGGAAGGCCTGTCGGGGGTGGGGGTTGCCCAGTTCCTGCTCTGAGGTCAGACACAGAAAGTGCGTCAACAATGCCAGCGACCCAGGAGCCCCCCCAAGGGCCGACGGGACGCTCCAAATCATGGCGTGTCCCCCTTGTGGGGAAGAGGATGGCCTTGGGGCCCAGGCCAGTGAGCGGGACTTTTTGGGCGGACAAAAGTGGAGGGTGGTTGGGGTAAGGGGGGCGGTCCGGGCAGCAAAGTCCCCGAGGGCAACTGGACGGAGCTCAGGACTCGCAGGGAGCAGGTGTGGCGGTGGGGGTGGGTGGGAAGCCCCGCGCGACCGGCCAGGACTGCACGCGCTCCCAGGCTGCACACTGAGCAAGTGGGTGAGGACGCCCGCCATTCCGACAGCCCTTCTGGGGGCTGTCCCAGGGAGGGACCTTTCCTCTGGACCGCCGCGGAATGCTCTCGAACAACAGGCAAGTGGGCGAAGCGACACTGAGCCAACTCGTTAGCTGTGAGGGAGACATTGTGGGGATACAGTCAGCGAGGGTGCGGGGACCTGGGTCCTGAACACGCGGGACACTGACGTCTGCCCACAGCCAGCAGGACAGGGCGCGGCCGCCGAATGCTCCCTAGAGCGCGCGGACGGGAGCGCAGCGCCGCCAACCTCTGGGGGGTTGGGGAGGTGGGGGGGGGGGGCGCCAGGGACCGGCCGTCAAACATGATAAACACTCGGTGGGAGTGTTTTACACAGCCGTCCCCCGTCCGCGTGGTGAGGGCAGGGGGGCGGGGAGGAGGGAGAACACAGCTGTGCGTCTGCGTGGGCGGCCACAGGGTTTCCCCAGCACCATGTTCCAGCCCCCCGATTCCCGCCCAACAAGTGTGTTGGGACCACTTAGTATTTGCTGCTTCCTTGTGAACCCTGTGTGTGCACGCGCGTGCGTGCGTCCAGCCCGGGGTCACCATCCCGGCACCCAGCTCCGAGTTCACGCGTTGCAAGGTGCGGACACGGGGGAGGCCCCGGGAAGCCCCACAGCCCGTGTGTGTCCCCCACGCGCCTGTGCGACCGCTCAGGGTGGCCGCGGCAGAAGCCACCACGGAGACCCTCGTTGCGGCCGCGAGAGGCTTCTGGGGCGTTGGGATTCGCGCTGTGTCCATCCGCGAATGTTTAGGGGCAATTTCTGTGCCTCTGATGGCAGGGCTCGCAGGCTGCGGCTGCTGCGTGGACGGATGCGTGGGTCCGGCTGCGCCCGGGTGGGGGCTGCGCGTGAGTCTGTGTTCGCACCACGGGCAGCGTCTCGGCGGACGGCGCGGGTACGGAGGGGCGGGTCACAGAGTGGACATCACTCCTCAGGGACCGGGAAGCGCGTCCATACCGCGCACGGCGCACCTGCTCTGTCTTCCAGGCTCGTGGGCGGCCGTCTGCTCGCGGGGCCTCAGACGCTGGGCGGTGCAGGGGGCCTTCTGGGGTCCCCTTGATGAGAAAGGACTGGAATCTCACCGCGGGTGCCTCCCCGGCGGCCTGGTGCTCTCCCCAAGACGCCGCCTGCAAACGCCATCCGGCGGCGGGCTCAGATTTGGGGGACACGCACACCCTGTCCCTGGCGGTGACTGTCTCTCTTACCAGGTCGCCGGGCGGTGAGCCGCGCATCGCCTGGGGCCCTCGCTGCCAGACAGAGAGACAGAGACGGAGAGAGACAGATATGGAGACACAGAGAGACAGGGACAGCGTGCCTCGAGGTGGCCGAGGAGACGCCGTGAGGACCGGCCCCTCCTGGGGCGAGTGGGACGTGGAAAGGGGCACATAGGTGCCCGTTGGGCCGAGCAGAGTCCCCCGCCCCCGCCCCCGCCCTGGGGTGTCCGGCTGAGCCCACACGTGCGCGGAAACCAGACCCCCCAAATCGCGAAGGACGAAGGGCCACGGGCACAGGGGGGCGGGTCCGTGTGAAACACAGTCGCCTGCTCGCCTCTTTGAGTCCCGACCTCTGAGGACGGCTGCGCAAGTGCCCAGGCGGGCCGCGAGCGACCAGTGTCCTCCCCTTTGGGCAGAAAACGCACGCTGCCTCCTGCAAAGCCGTTGTCCTCAACGACACTGGGGACAGACGACGCGGAGGGAGACCGTTTCGTTTTCTGGGTAAAGTAATGAAGCGTTTCTCCTGCCTCCCGTGTCGGGGGTGGTCGGGCGAGTTCCGGAGGCACAGAGCAGGGCGTCCCCAGGGACTTCTCCGTTCTTCGCAGGAAACGGCCTTTGGAGGAAGTCGGGCGGCTGACCTCAGGCGCCGAAAAGTGGGCGTGTGAGGCAGCCGCTCCCCGGTTTGGGGCTGTGTGGGCGACTCTGGGCCCCACGCCTCGGTCCCTCGGGGAGCCACGGCGACTGGGGGCTTATGTGGCCTGGAACAAAACGCACTCGTGGCTTGGTTTATACACGTGGACACAGGGGTCTGTTGAGCGCTTAGTAGGCACCAAGCGTGCTCAGCTCCGGGGACCCAGGTGCACAGAGGGCCATGCAGGTGCCTGTTTTGGGGAGCCCCAGGTCCCCTGGAGCAGGGCAGGGGGGCCCCGGGGTTATATGGCAGCCTCAGGTCACAGAGGGACACAGTTCTCGAAAGCAGGGCCAGCAGTCCGGGAGGGCTCCCTGGGGCAGGCGAGTAGACGTTCTCAGGAAGAGAACGGATGTGCCCAAGAGGAGGTGAGGGAGAGGACGGGGCCCCCTCCAGATGCCAGCTGCTGAGCCCCCTCCTCCCCCCGCCGGAGGTGGACTTTGTCCTGGGGCCCGAGTTGCTGGGGGCTGGGGGGGGGGGGGCAAGCAGGCTCTTTGGGCGGGGACGGGAAGAGTTCCCACTTACAGTTGGGAAAATCGCTTGGGATCCGGTGCGGAGTTGGGGTTCAGGGGTGACCCAGGGGGCCAGACACAGAGCACGCTCGAGGGGCGCGTGGGCGGCCGCCAGAATGAAGCTTCCCGAGGCGACATCCGGGGGCAGCAGAAGAGACGGGATCCAGCCGGTGGTGCTGTTCCTGGTGACTCTGGGGTCATGCGTCTGGGTGTTTCGACAAAATCCCTGCGGAATTTTGAGCCCCTGGGGTTGCTCAGATCCGCTGCACGGCGGGAGCCAAGGGCCTTGTGTTTTCTTTGCCCGAAGCCAAAGCCGCCCTGAGATTTATAGCAAACCCCACACGCACCCCCGAAAACCTGCTGCGGGCCGCCCTCAGCCGCCACGCTCCCGCGGAAAGGGCATTTGGTTTGCACGCAAAGCGCCCCACTCTGACCGTGTCCTGCCATCCCGTCCGGCGCCCCAGCCCGGTTTAGCATGGACGGTGCCGGGCGCGCGTGAGTCTCGGCAGACCCCGGGAGCCCCCAGACCTCGATGTCGGAGACCCCTGGAGACGTTTGTGTTTCGACACAGGTTGTAAATTCTTTTCTGACTCGGGTTCCGCTCGACTCTGGATTTGATTAATTACCGAGGTGTTTGGGAAAGCCTTCGGGTGCGGGCAGTCGGCAATTGATTTACAAACTGTGTACACGTGATTTCCTTCAACAATTGTAAATTCACACCACGGGGACGCTTTCCAAGGAGAGGGCCGGGGTCTTGGTGCTTGAAAACCGCTTTGGCGAAAGGCCTGGGTTCTGCTCACGCGGGGGCGTGGGTCTCAGCCTCCGGGCATCCTGGCAAAAATCCTGCCCCTTGATTGTATGCACGGCACGTCCCCTTTTTCCCCCCCCACAGGTTTGGTCACGAATCTGGGGCAAGTCAGGTTCAAATGCTGCGCGCGGGAGAGGGAGGTGTTGGGTCTGCGAGGGATCTTCTCTATCTGCCTCACAAGTCGCCCTAATGAAATGAGTTTTATTCACAGGCAAGGCCGCCTAATGCTGCAGGAACACAAGACAGATGCAACCATCCCGTTAGCAGGTGCGTTGCACGCGACGGAGACATATTGCTCATGAAGTTTAATTTTCTAATAGTTGATGAGGTATAAGGCACCTGCCATTGCTTCTGGGGCTTGGACGTACGGGCTCCTGAGAAGACAGAAAGGGGGCCCCCTCCCGTTGCTTTGTCTGCCGAACTGGGGCTGGGACCCTCTGAAATGGGGACGCGGCTGAAATTCCGTGCACTTAGAGTACGTGTCTTTTAGCTGTTTCAAAAATCATGGTCGCGTGGCCACCCAGCATTACGTGAACGTGCTCGTGTGGAATTGACGATTTAGGCGACAGGGTGGTATTTTCGGTATCGGCCTCACACATCTGTGGATGGGGCTGGGGGGTGTGCGAACGATTCAGCCATGAGGCAGATGGGAGCCAGTGTAGGTAGTTGGGCACGTTTACGAGTTCTTTCAGAGGGGAAATGGCGGAAAACTGCAAAGCGGGAGCTTTCTTTTCTAGCAGAATATGGCCCGTCCCCTATCACATTGCAGGATATATTGTATACATACGATGTATTGTATATATATGATGTATATTCTTTTTTTTTTAATTTTTTTTTCAACGTTTATTTATTTTTAGGACAGAGACAGACAGAGCATGAACGGGGGAGGGGCAGAGAGAGAGGGAGACACAGAATCTGAAACAGGCTCCAGGCTCTGAGCTGTCAGCCCAGAGCCCGACGCGGGGCTCGAACTCCCGGACCGCGAGATCGTGACCTGGCTGAAGTCGGACGCTTAACCAACTGCGCCACCCAGGCGCCCCTATATGATGTATATTCTACATATAAAATATATACTATATGTGATACGTATCCTACACATAATATGCACACTATATCTAATATATAAACTATGTATTCCTGTATATCTATGTATAATATATACATTAAATATATATGCTATAGGTAGGATGCCTGGGTGGCTCAGTCGGTGAAGCGTCTGACTTCAGCTCAGGTCACGATCTCACAGCTCCTGAGTTTGAACCCTGCATTGGGCTCTGTCCTGACAGCTCGGAGCCTGGAGCCTGCTTCCGGTTCTGTGTCTCCCTGTCTCTCTGCCCCTCCCCTGCTCCTACTTTCTCTGTCTGTCTCTCTCTCTCTCTCAAAAATGAATAAACATTAAAAATTTTTAAAAAATATATACTTAAATTAATTAATTAAAAAATGTATGTGCTATATGTAATACATACTTTATATAAAACATATACTAAATATAATATACACATAGTTTATGTACTATACATAGCTTTATAGAGTATATATATATTACACATATAATATGTAATATACATACCATAGATGATATACTATATATAAAATGTATACTATGTATAACATATACTATGTGCTACTATACATCTATAGTATAAATTGATACTATAAATAATATTTTTTATTTTTATTTTTTAATTTATTTTTATTTTTTATTTTTTATTTTTATTATTTTTTATTATTTTATTATTATTATATATAAATTTAAAAAATTTTTAATGTTTTTTACTTTAGTTTTGAGAGAGAGAGAGACAGACAGCATGAGCAGGGGAGGGGCAGAGAGAGAGGAAGACACAGAATCAGAAGCAGGCTCCAGGCTCTGAGCTGTCAGCACAGAGTCCAACGCGGGGCTCGAACCCACAGACCACGAGATCATGACCTGGGCCAAAGTCGGATGCTCAACCGATGGAGCCACCCAGGCGCCCCTATAAATAATATATAATGCATATTATATTGTAAATATATATAGTATATATGATATATGCTATATGTGACCATATATGATATGTATTCTATACATAATATGCATACTATATACTACTATATATAACTATTATAGTATATGTATTATATATAATATATGCTGTGCATTACTATATGTATATAAATATATATAACATATATACTTTGAATACCATATATATGTGTGTATATATATGCTATGTATATCATATGTGTAAGTATATATATTATATATATACTATGATAGTATATATAATATAGTATATACTATACATGTATATACCACATATATACCACATATAACCATATATGTGTATATGTACTATATATACCACATATATACACCATATATACACCATATATACTGCATATATGCTATGCATATGGTTATATAAGTATATATACTATATACACCCCATATAATATGGGGCATAATATATACTATATTATATACTATAAATATTATACTATATATTATATATACCACATATATACACCATATATACACCATATATACCACATATATGCTATGCATATGGTCATATAAGTATATATATACTATATATTATATGGGGTATAATATATACTATATTATATACTATATATTTTATACCATATATTATATATACCACATATATACACCATATATACACCATATATACTGCATATATGCTATGCATAAGGTTATATAAGTATATATACTATATATACCCCATATAATATGGGGTATAATATATACTATATTATATACTATATATATTATACCATATATTATATATACCACATATATACACCATATATACACCATATATACCGCATATATGCCATGCATATGGTTATATAAGTATATATACTCTATGCACCATATTCATAACTATATAGAGGGTACATATACCGTATTACACACACACGCGCGGTCATGCATAGTAAAGAAGGTGTTATGTTGCATTTGGCTTATCGCAGCCCTAAATTACTGTGAAATAGCTCGTAAGGTGTGTTTGAGCAGCGAGGGGCGGAGGTGTTCCTGGGCCCTGTGCACTGTGTGACACTGGATGGGGGGACACTTGCGGCTGGGGTGCAGGTGACAGGACAGAGTGTTGCTGCATTTTAATGCATCTCTTGGGGCGAGACTTCGATGCAGTTTGTTGCCTCGTTGTTTCTCTTCCCTCCCGTACGCATTTCAGGGCTTCTGAGACCACATAGACGGGCCCTGGGAAGACTTAAGGGACGGGCGCCCCAGCACGGGTCAGCTCTTTCACTGGGAAACACCATTTTCCGCCGGTGGTTCACCTGCTGGGAAACCCTGAGTGTGAGGGGCTCACGGGGTCCTCTGCGTACACACCCCTGCAAGGCCTGTGTTTGCACAAGGACTCAACGTGAGCTGAGCCGAGCTGAGTAGGGAACAGGTTCGCAGGTGGGTGGACAGGCCCACATCCGTGCAGCCATCCCCAACCAGCCACGCGTCTGGGACGTGGTCCAGACAGAACGGGGGGCTTTAGGCTTTCACAGGGCAACCTGGGGGCCTGGGACCCTGCCACCCAATACCTGATTTCCACCTCTTCCCAATGAAGACTTAAGTGGGTCCTGCCTGAGCTCGATACCTTTGCGAAGAAGCACAGCCCCGCGGCATTTTTGCAAAGTTGCATTGCAAAGGGGAGTTACTAACTCCTACCCTGTGAGTTAGCAAACACTTATCGCGGATTTGTTCTGTGTCCAGACCCATCTGTCCGTCCAACATGTTCGCAGGTGCAATTCTTACCTTTACTTTTTAACAAAAGATAATAGATTGGTGACTTTTGCAGAAAAGTCGATCAGGAGCAGGGAGAGAGTTTCAGTATTACCACGCGCCTCCCCCCGCCCCCATTCTGCTGCTGTTAACATCACGTGTCATGGGAGCATGCATTTGTTACGAGGCAGTATGGACACATTGTTACCGGCTGAGGGGCCGTGTTTCCACGGGGCTCCCCCTGTGTTGTGCGTTCGCGTGCGTGCATCGGGCGGTCACGTGGACAGGCACCCACCGTGACGCGTTTCACGGCCCCCAAGTCCCCGGGCTCTGCCTCTGCCCCATCGCGGTGGGGATTTTGAGTCTTTGCAACTCGGCTTCCTGGGTCTTTCGGGGGCGCCCTGTGTGGCCCCCTTTCCATGACTGACTGGAACACAGAAACGTGACTTGGGTAACACCGGATGCAAATGCGGGCACGGGGGCTTGTATCCACGGTCCTGCTCTCGGTGTGAATTTGCCCCGTTCTGCCTGTAGTTAGAACCCCACAAAGACTGAGTCGAGGGGTCAGAAGCCCACAAACACCGAGTGGAGGGGTCAGGAACGTGGGGTCTCTGTGGCCAGAGTGCGTAATTGTATTGGCTGGGCCATCATCGCCCATAAACGATGCCTGGTTTTCTTGTTTGGCACCTATCCGCGCTTAACGAATGAGGGGAAGGCGGGTTATTAGGCGGGGCTGTGATGGCCACGTGTCTACCGTCTGATGACTGCAGAGACGGGGTCTGTCCCTGGCCTCTGCCCGAGCAGAGTATTTTGTGCCGAGCGATGGCGTTGACGGGCAGTGCTGGGGCTGGGGGCGCTCAGGGACGGCGAGTTTCACGGCATGAGGACACATGCTGCGTCACCGTCCTTGAGGGCCACCGTTGAGGACCCCGTCCTCAACGGGAGGAAGCTGTTGGCTGACCACACGTGGCAAATCCCACGACCGAAACGTTTCGTTCCCAGGACACCTGCACGGACGTCCTTCTCGACATGTGCGCTCGTCGACTTAGCTCATGCGACTGCTGCTGTAACCGGTGTATCCTGGTCGGTCGTGGGACCGTCTGTCTTTGGGTGAAGGGAACATGACCTTGGACTCGAGTTTTGGGGGCCCGGGGGCACGATCTGGGGTGCAGACGGGCTCCTGAGCTGGCCTGACGCGGGGTCCCGAGTGTCTGCGCTGGTTCTGCGGGAGGCGTCTGGGCAGCTTGTGTGGGACGGGCTAGGACCCAGAGACCCTGCCCCCCTGGCCCCAGCCCCCGGCCGGGTTGGGGTCCGGCTCATCCCCTGACGTAAGAGCTGCCAGGACAGTGGACAAAATAGCAAAGGGACCCTGCGGTCTGACAAACGCCCAGAGGGCCAGGTGCACGCCCCCCCCCAGGGGTGGGGGGTGGAGGGGGCAGAGGAGACCATGAAGGTCTCCCAGGTGTGCACGTCACCCATGCACGGGCGGCCCCCGAGTTTCCAGATGTGGCCCCTGCCCTCATGTGCGAGCGGGGACAGCAAGCGGCTCAATTAGGGCTCGACAGAGATTCCGAGCCGCCTCCTGGCCCCCCGGGACTTGGGGGCCTCAGGTAGACAGGCGCGCGGCAAGGATGTTGTTTGCATTGATTAAAAGCGACTGCTAATAATGGGTAGGAAACGCTCACAGCCTCGAACCACGTGTCCCTGATTTCCAGAGGGTCAGCGGCTCATTAATCTTCCGGTGCATTTACAGCCTGGTGTCACTTTACCTGTAAAAGGACAAGGTCTGATGAAGGCGGAGGGACGTTCCCTGTGTCGCATTGCAGCCGCCGCTGCCCTCAGACGCGCGAGGGCGGGCGGGGGTTCATCCGCAGCGCCCCTTGGAGGAAGAGGACGTTGACTTGGGGATTTACGGCCATGGGGCAGCCGGAATGCACAGACTAGAAACCGGCTTTCTTTTTTAACTGCTGGTTTGTTCGTTTGTTTGTATTTTAAGTGGGAAACTGAGTCTCCTTTTCTCCCCGGAGCGCAGGACTGGACGAGGTTTTGCAGACGCACGTGGGTGGGGTTTAGGCGTGTGGCTAAATGTGGGAAGGGAGGGACGGTGGCCCCCCGTGTGTCGGGGTCTGAACACGGGGTCTCCTGCACGCAGGTGGCCCCATCTGGGGCCTCAGAGGCTCTGCTCCGACCGGGGACACACAGAACCGGGTTGGGGAGCAGCCCAGACGCTCCGTGGGCAGCTGGCTGGTGTAGACAGCTGGGGCCGGGCATTCTCTGGGTCCAGAGATGCTCATTCCGGCTCCTTCTTGGAGCGGCGACCTTTGGTGGCGACCTTCTAAGCGGCCCGCTTGCCTCGGGCGGGGGATTCTCGAGCCGTGAATATTACAGGAGCGACTGTTTACAGTAAACCACGTAACAGCACCCACGGCTCATCCTGGGAACGTGGCGAGGGTTGGGGGAAATGGGGCAAAGCTTGGTTTCCAACTTCCTCCAAGAAGGAGCCGCACGAGAGGCGGGCGTGGGAGCTGACCTGTCTCGATGTCGCAGGGAAGGTGCTTTTTTAAGGCGGAATTCATGTTTAAAGAGGGGGACTTTGAGTAAAGCCGGTGGCCCTCCGTGACGTGGGTGGGCCTCGTCCAATCAGTTGAAGGCATTCGTAGGATGCAGATTGACGTCCAGGAAGGAAGTGGGAGTTCTGTGTCCAGATGGTGGCTGGGCTCTGGCCGTACCCTCAGCTTGTCCCTGGGTCCCTGTGCTGGGTGACCCGGCACAATGGGGACCGTCCAACCTCCACAGGCGTAGGAACAACTCCTTAAAATAAACCTCTCTCTCTCTGTCCCTCTGTCCACACCTCACCCAGTCGTTGCCACACCCGGACTAATGCGTCCTGTCTGCTGCCCCCCAAGCTCATGCGTGTGGCTGAGTCCTGGAAAGGTGAGCCTGGCCTCTGCCCACCCCACAGCGGATCCCCTGTGTAGACGGCACAACCGGGAACCTGGCTGCCTGTCCCGCAAACGGGCAAACTGGTGTGGCAACCACAGAGTCTTTGTTCAAGTCCAAAGCCCGCTGCTCACGGCAGGGCATCGCGGCTCTGTGACTCAGTCTCCCCACCTGCACAATGAGGCCCTCACCCAGATTCAAGGAGCTCATGGGAAGAAAACATGTGCATCTGGGCCTGGCCTCAACCTGGCCTCCACTCAGCGTGGGCTGCTATGGGTTATGTTTCTCAAAAAATAAATTTGTTTTCTTAATTAAACATTTTTTAAAAATGTTTATTCATTTTTGACAGAGAGAGAGACAGATCGTGAGAGGGGGAGGGGCAGAGAGAGGGGGAGACACAGAATCGGAAGCAGGTTCCAGGCTCCCGAGCCGTCAGCACAGAGCCTGATGCAGGGGTTGGACTCACGAACCACGAAATCATGACCTGAGCCGAAGTCAGAGGCTGAACCCCCTGAGCCACCGGGGCGCCCCTCAAATAACAGGTTTGAGGGACCAGAATCGCTGCGGCTTCGCCCCTCTTTCGGGGTCCACGGGTCACAGCACGGATCCGTGCCCGTCTCACTGCTTCCTTTCGCCTTCAGCCCTGAGAGCGCGGCGGCCACGGAAGGAGTCGGGGGTCCCGGTTCGAAGATCCCAGGATGTGATTCAGGAAAGATTACAGCTCGCAGACGGCAAGAGCGGACGGCAAAGGAAACCCATGGGCAGAAGCAAATCCAGGTCTAGCCACGTGGTCACAGGTTCCCGTCCGTGGCTGAGTCATACTCCTCTGTGTGCAGGGGCCCCTTCTGTTTACCCAGCCTTCCATCTGTCCACCGACACTTGGTGTGTCCTCACTTTGGGGCTCTTCTGAACGCACCTGCTATCCGTGACCCTGTCTGTCTGAATACCCGCTTGTAATTCTCCGCGGCAAATGCCGGTTGCCGATCGCAGCGACTGGGCGAAAGGCCACTAAATTATACACTTTAAAATAATACTAATAACGCTTTGAGGTGCCTGGGGGCTCGGTCGGTGAAGCGTCCGACTTCTGCTGGGCTCGCGATCTCACGGTTTGCGGGTTCCAGCCCCGCGTCCGCCTCCGAGCTGAAGGCTGGGAGCCTGGAACCAGCTTGTTTTGGAGCCTGTCTTCGTCTCTCTCTGCCCCTCCCTGACTCGAGCTCTGTCTCCGTCTCAAAATCAATGACCTTAAAGAAAATGGTAAGGGGTTACTTTTATGTTATGTGAATTCTCCCTCAACAGAAAGGAAAAAGCGAACTTGGAGGCCGCCAGGCCGACCCTGCAGCGCCCACACTTTGGGCCCAGACTCGCGTCTCCCCCAAGATCTTCTGTTCATGCAGGAGCTCACAGATGTCCCCGGACACGCCTTCCTGGGTTTGGTGCCATAAGGCGAGTCGGTCCGACCGCGTCTCACGGAATCAGAGACACAACCAACTTCAGCCGAACCGCCAATAGGTTTCAGGGCGGGGCCCCGGGTCGAAATCCTCCCTGGTCTCACAGGACCCGCTCACTTCATCGGAAAATCATTGCTAACGTTGTTTCCTGTTTTGTGAAATTGTGAACAACGACTGGCCAGTCTGGTGGCGAGATCCAGCCTCCCGTTTGTCTCCGGTTAAGCGGCTGACGCGGGGGACTGGTGGCTCAAGATGCTGGGGAAAGCGATGCGCACTGTCTGGGGCGCGCACGGAGCCGGAGGCCACGCACGGAGCCTGGTGCGTCCCAGCGGGAGTGCGCGCGCTGCACATCGCTTGTCAGCAGCGATAGGAGCCCATCCGCTGTCCTGCGCACTGTTCCCTGCGTCCTCCGCGAGCCCCCCACGTCTGAGGTCTCCCAGCGCACGCGATGGACACAAGAACCACCCCCGAAAAGCCAGAGGCCTGCAGGAAAGGTGTGGAATGTTCTGGCGTCGAGGTGTCCCATTTAAGAACGGAGTCGTGGGAAGGACACGCAATATTCCGTATGTCTTGCACGTGGGGCAAGGAGGGTATTTTCCACGGCACAAAAAAGGGTAAAATTGGGGGCGCCTGGGTGGCGCAGTCGGTTAAGCGTCCGACTTCAGCCAGGTCACAATCTCGCGGTCCGTGAGTTCGAGCCCCGCGTCGGGCTCTGGGCTGATGGCTCAGAGCCTGGAGCCTGTTTCCGATTCTGTGTCTCCCTCTCTCTCTGCCCCTCCCTCGTTCATGCTCTGTCTCTCTCTGTCCCAAAAATAAACATTGAAAAACAAACAAAAAAAAATTTTTTTAAAGGGTAAAATTGAATTTCAAAAAAAAAAAAAAAAAAGAGGTGTGTGTGTTTGGGGGGGGGGGAGAACACAGAAAGGAATAATGTTTGAGACCCAAACAGAGGCTTGGGGTGTCTGAGACCATTTCCTGGGGAAGCAGCGCGAGCTCGGGCCCCAGGCAGGACCCCAGGACCCGGAGAAGTATGAGGCCACGCCCTCTGACGCCCCCAGACCCAGAACTCCACGCAGGACTTGAAACAGACAGGAGACAGGATGGCGTTCGCCTGACGGGAAATCTAAAAGCCATTTCGGGCGTGAGCGGCTTGTGCGCGCTGGGGAGTGACCACGCTCGGCGTGCCCACCTTACGGGGCGGAGAGAAAATGTGTTGCGCAGCAGGGGTCTGAGGACAAGCCCGGGAATGTAGCAAAATCACGCGCAGGTGCGACACGGGGTGGGGACAGTGGCTGCGTCAGGCCGCAGCAGGAGGGGCTGTCGGGGATGGCTCAGTAGCTTTTCCTCTGGCCGTGTGCGCACGGGGTGGAAGGGGCCGGGGGCTCCCTGGGGTGGACTTTGTAAGGGCGTGGTGCAGTCACGGGGGGTCCCCACCCTCGTGGCCTCATCCCCTCCTTAAGCGCCCCCCTCCAAACGCTGTCCCCTGTGGGTTAGGATTCAACGTGGGAACTGGGGGTGGGGGACACAGTGCGCAGGGGTCCTCGCACCTCAACGCCGGCACCGTCTCTGGAGAGGAAACGGGTCCCGAGTGAGGGGGGCGCGGGAACTCGGAGGCCCGTGTGTGACCGCTGGGGTTATTGGCTGCAGTGGTGGGGGGCTGGTGACGCGTGAGGACCCCTCGCCCCGCATCTCCGAGGGTGCTTTCCTGTCGTACGTACGCGCGCCGTGCGCACAATCGTCCGGGCGGACGTGCCAGGCGGAACGTTAACAAAGATGTACCCGCAGCGGATCTGAGGATTTCCAGCCGGTGCCCGAGACTGATTTTCCTTCCCCCGAGAGCGCAGGGAAGGATTTCCTACGCGGGACTCGAGCCCCGCCGCCCCCTGCGCGCGCACCCGGGGTCGGGGCGGTACCCCAGCTGGTGGCCGAGGATGGACAGCCGCGAAGGGAGACGCGGGAGACGAAGCAGGGCCGGGCGCCTGTGCGCGCGGGGCGCGGGGCGCGGGGCGCGGGCGCGGGGTAGGGAGCGTGCGCGATTGTCTTCAGCTAATGGCAACGCGAGTGGCATTTATGGCCCTAATTTACGGAGCGTTAATAGTGGTGGAGTTGGGGTAAATCATTTCACTATTAAGATTTATGTCTTTGGGGCCAAGGACTAATTTCCATAACGCATTTACAAAATACATCTTGTCCTCTGAGGACGTGACCCGGCGGTGCCCCTCCCCACCCTGGAAGCCCCCTCCCCGCCCTGTCTGTCTCTCTCTCTGTCTCGCTTTCCTTCCGTCTGTCTGTACTTCTCTTCTGGAAAATAAGTAGCAGAAGGGATTGGGCACCTGGGGACACAGACTGTGCCTGTCCTTCTTGGCCAAAGGGGTGGCAGGACCAGGGAGGGGGTAGGACAGGGCTGGGCTGTGCAGGGGCTGGAGACGGGGCCACGCTTGGTTCACCAGCAGGCTCAGCTCAGGTGCATTTAGGCAGCGTCATTCTTTTCCCGTGAAACTCTGGGGAGGCATCTTGGTCACGTAGGGCAGATGTGTTGATAAGACCCAGAGACCAGACGGCTGATAGACGACAGACTTGTACTTCTCATGAGTGCGGAGGATGGACGTCCGAGCTCCTGTCACTCAGCCTGTCTGTGTCTCGGTTTCTTGATGTCCTCAAGGGGGGGGGCGGTGATTGTTCGGGCTACTTACCGAGCGGCTTCCAAGAACCATTAATGGCAAGTGGTTGGGAACATAGTTAACAAATGTCACAGGACACACGCCTTCCCGCATGTGGCTGCTGGGCTCAGGGCCCCGGACGCACAGGATCTCGTGCGCGTTCACGGCTGCGTGACTCAAAACAGCTGAGATGTGGGAGCAAGCCCGCGGCCATCGACAGACACACGGAAAAAGAGAATGGGGTCCATCCGTAATATTTATGCTGTTGAGGAGGACTCAGCCTTAAAGATAAGGAAGGACGTTGTGCACCTGCTACTATGGGGATGGATCTTGGGGACATGATGCTCAGTGACCTAAGCCAGGCACAGAAGGACAGATCCTGTGTGATCCCACATATAGGGGTCCCTAGACGAGTCACGTGCGTAGAGACAGAGAGTAGATAAATGGAGCCGGGGGCTGGGGACAGCGATAGGGGACTCGGTGTTTCACAGGGACAGAGATTCGGTTTGGGAAGACGGAAAGTTCTGGAGACAGTGGTGGGGACGTTTGCACAGCATGATGAATGCATTCAATACCGCTGAACCGTGAACCTGAAAATGATTAAGGTGCTAAATTTTATGTCCTGTGTATTTTGCCACCATAAAAAAAAAACTCGGAGAAACATAAGAATGGGGTAACGTAGTGTGGGAAAGGGACAGGTTCAGGCACGGATGGGAGTTGTGAGGAGGAAGGCAGAGAGGAAGCGAGCAGGGCTCAGGTGGGGTGTGCTCAGGGTGGCACATATGAGTTGACACGGAGTGAGGACAAGGAGGCCACATGTGCAGGGAGAGCAGCCTGAGAAAGAGGAGCACGTGACGTGCAAAGGGCCTGGGGCAGGAAAGAGCCGGACTGGTTGGCGTCGTGTGGTGGGATGGGGGAGGCGGTTGGGACCAGAGGGCCTGCCACTTCTGGGTCAGGCACAGCCCCCCGCCCCGGGCCAGATTGGACCCCTTTGTAAGGGGCTGGATACATAGCAAACAATGCCCTAAATTGTCATGTATGTTCCTTCCGCAGACCGGGGTGGGGAGACGAAAAAAAAACCACGCACGTGCTTCCAGTATTCAGAAAGGAATGTGCATTTAATAAGCACACGGGTCTCGGCCGTGTCTGAAAGGGCACAGAAGGGAGATGCCGACGGGGTACGTGGTTAATGACCCCCCCCCCCCATGTGACAACTCGGTGCAGCAGTGCACGGAGCATTCCCTGTTATCGCTGACACATTTATTAAATTAAGGCAGCCAGTCAAGCCTGCAGGAATAAAGCATCATTTTTATGCTGTTTACACATTACGGGGTCCCCGGGGACTCCTTACTTGGGGTTATAAATGCATCAGGCACCGTGCATAAACCCTCATGATGGCAGTGTCTCCGAGCAGACGTGGATTAATTGATTTCTAATGGGATCTGCACGGGGCACGTGTGCTTGGCCCCACGTAGGGGACCCTCTCCAAGCAGAGGGAGACAGCCCTGCAGACACCGGGAGACTCCGTGAGACGAGCCTGTCCTGCCGCGGGGCTCACCCTTTGCTTTTGTAACAGGGGCCGTGGCTGCGGGGAATCCCTGGCCCCGCTCCCCTCCCCTCCCTGGCCCGTGTAGTGGGTGATGATTCGAGTTCTCCGTGTGTTTGAAAACATGCTACGAATTCTCCGTACAAGTGCGCCGTGGTTCCTTTTGCTCACAGGGAAGTGTTTTATGGAATTTAAAAACACAAAAGAAAACAGTGACATTCCCAAGCGGGGTCCGGAAAGGAAGACGGGTTGCTCACGGATCTTCCCCGGCTGAGAGGTCCCTGGTTGTTCAAGAGGCTGACAGAGACACACCCAGTTCACGGATGGTCCTTCCGGCCCTGGCCCCGGGCTGTGTCTCTTCCCAAGCTTGCTGGCGAGACAGTTATGTTCTATCCCTTCCCTGTTCCCATGTGGCTGGTGGCAGGTCATTGCCCATCAGCACAGGGAGCAGGGACATGGCCAGGGAGGGCGCGACAGCCGAGAAACGGAGGCGCCCAAGCGTGCAAGTCTGTTTCCAGAGACCAGAGCCAATGCGGTCACTTAGCCATCCATCGTCCATGTACCTACCTGCCTGTCATCGGTCTGTACCTATGTGATCGGTCCATCCGTCCATCCATCCATCTATCCATCCACCCACCATATCTATCTATGTATCTATGTATCTATCCATCTATCTATCTATCCATCTATCCATCTATTCATCCATCCATCTATCCATCTATCCACCCATCTATCTATCATCTATTATCTATCTATCCATCCATCCATCCATCCATTTACCATATCTATCTATGTATCTATGTATCTATCTATCTATCCATCATCCTTCTATCATCTAGCTAGATAGCTATCAGTCATATATCTATGTATCTATCTATATGTTGTGGGACACATATAAATAAATATATATATATATGCGCTTCTGGATTGGGATATATCGATATATCTATATCTCTCTATCTATACCTAACCCTGTATACCTAAGCCTAACCCTATACCTAACCCTAACCCTAACCCTATACCTACCTATACCTATACCTTTATCTGGGAGACAGATTTAATTTAAGGAATCAGCTCAAGCAATGTGGGAGTCCAAGTGCAAAGTCTATGCAGCAGAGACGAGCAGGCTGCAGACACAGTGAAGGACTGATGTCACAGCTGGAGCCGTCGACTGTGGAAATCCCTCTTCCTCGGGCGAGATCAGTGTTTGTTCTGTTCAGACCCTCAACTGATTAGATGAGGCCCACCCACACTGGGGAAGGCCTTCTGCTGTGCTCGCCGCACGGACCGAAATGCTTATCTCGTCCTGGAGCAGCCTCACACACACTCAGAACAACGCTTGGCCACAAGGGCCCCGCCAGGCAGACACATGCAATTAACCTTCACTCTGACCATTGGCGGATGCACTAATGTTGATCAGTGGATAATACAGAGGAATAGGCTAGCTTGCTTTATGCTTTTCTAAAAAGGGAAAGTTTGTCCTTGGCCACAAACCGGATGTTCCCTGTGGGAGCGCTGTATTATCCTCAGGCTGTGTTGTTGCTGTTGGCTTGACCTGAATGCTGTGTGATGCTTCAGGCCTTTCTGGATGATTACGCCCTCTGGCTCCGCCCCTGCCTCTGTCCCAGTTGGGAAGGAGAGAGAAGCCTTTGGGACACAGCTCAGCGGTCCTCTGTTGTGGACACGGCCTCCTGATGTCCAAGGACAGAGGCCCCGCTGCCCTGGGACTCAGCTCACTTCTTGCTCCATTGGGTTGGTTGAAAGGACAGGACCTGAGATTGTCCCCCATGGACAGGGGCTGCTCTCTGGAAGGACTGGGGGTCCTCCCCTCCTCCCTGGATGGACTTGGGGTCCTCCCGTCCTCCCTGGATGGACCGGGGGATCCTCCCCTCCTCCCTGGATGGACCGGGGATCCTCCCCTCCTCCCTGGATGGACTGGAGCGTCCTCCCCTCCTCCCTGGATGGACCTGGGGTCCTCCCCTCCTCCCTGGATGGACTTGGGGGTCCTCCCCTCCTCCCTGGATGGACCTGGGGTCCTCCCCTCCTCCCTGGATGGACTTAGGGGTCCTCCCCTCCTCCCTGGATGGACTTGGGGTCCTCCTGTCCTCCCTGGATGGACTGGAGTGTCCTCCCCTCCTCCCTGGATGGACTTGGGGTCCTCCCCTCCTCCCTGGATGGACTTGGGGTCCTCCCCTCCTCCCTGGATGGACCGGGGGGTCCTCCCGTCCTCCCTGGATGGACCTGGGGATCCTCCCCTCCTCCCTGGATGGACTGGGGAGTCCTCCCCTCCTCCCTCGATGGACTGGGTCTCCGCCCCTCCTCCCTGGATGGACCGGAGGGTCCTCCCCTCCTCCTTGGATGGACCTGGGGGTCCTCCCCTCCTCCCTGGATGGACTGGAGCATCCTCCCCTCTTCCCTGGATGGACTGGAGTGTCCTTCCCTCTTCCCTGGATGGACTGGAGCATCCTCCCCTCTTCCCTGGATGGACTTGGGGTCCTCCCTTCCTCCCTGGATAGACCTGGGGGTGCTCCCCTCCTCCCTGGATGGACTTGGGGGTCCTCCCCTCCTCCCTGGATGGACCTGGGGTCCTCCCCTCCTCCCTGGATGGACTGAAGCATCCTCCCCTCCTCCCTGGATGGACTGGAGCGTCCTCCCCTCCTCCCTGGATGGACTTGGGGTCCTCCCCTCCTCCCTGGATGGACTTGGGGTCCTCCCCTCCTCCCTGGATGGACCTGGGGGTCCTCCCCTCCTCCCTGGATGGGCCTGGGGGTTCTCCCCTCCTCCCTGGATGGACCTGGGGTCCTCCCCTCCTCCCTGGATGGACTTGGGGTCCTCCCCTCCTCCCTGGATGGACTTGGGGTCCTCCCCTCCTCCCTGGATGGACTTGGGGGTCCTCCCCTCCTCCCTGGATGGGCCTGGGGGTTCTCCCCTCCTCCCTGGATGGACCTGGGGTCCTCCCCTCCTCCCTGGATGGACTTGGGAGGTCCTCCCCTCCTCTCTGGATGGACCTGGGGTCCTCCCCTCCTCCCTGGATGGACTTGGGGTCCTCCCGTCCTCCCTGGATGGACCGGGGGATCCTCCCCTCCTCCCTGGATGGACTGGGGGATCCTCCCCTCCTCCCTGGATGGACCGGGGGCTCCTCCCCTCCTCCCTGGATGGACTTGGGGGTCCTCACTTCCTCCCTGGATGGACTTGGGGGTCCTCCCCTCCTCCCTGGATGGACCTGGGGATCCTCCCCTCTTCCCTGGATGGACTGGAGCGTCCTCCCCTCCTCCCTGGATGGACTTGGGGGTCCTCCCCTCCTCCCTGGATGGACCTGGAGTCCTCCCCTCCTCCCTGGATGGACTTGGGGGCCAAGAATGTCTCCCATATTTTTGCTTGTGTTTGTCTCCAGGGGGAGGGACCAAGCTGTCATCTTGCAGACGGAGGGCCCTTGAGGGCAGACCGTTTCCTTATCTGTCACCCTACACGGGGTCTAGCCCAAGGGTAGGCTCCGTGCACCCGCTGGGGAATGGTCCCCAGGGGTCATGTGGGATCCGCCTGGCTGCACGTGGGGCCCGCTGGGCTGCGGGCCGAGTCTTGCCATCCGGTGGTGTTGTTTCCAAGCACGGGTGACAAATGGGGTCCTGAATATGGACCAGCCTCCGAGACCCGGGTCCCCTGGTTCCGTGTCTGTGCGTGGCCACCGTCTGGTGCTCTGAGGACGTGCACCCAAGGCCAGCCCTTCCAGCACCCCTGGTGCCACGGACCCAGCACTTGGGTCTCCCCACACTCATACGTTGCACTGTCGGCTGCGGTGCCCTGGGATTTGGGGCAGGGGTTTAGGCAGGGGGGTGAGGTCACGTGGGTAGGTACCCGCGTGGGATTCACGCCCTCATGAGAAGAGACACAAGAGAGTCAGCCCCACGTGTATCTGCACCCTGCCTTGTGCGGAGGCCCGAGGAAGGGGTGCTGGTCTACAAAGGTGACCCCTCTGGTCCCCGACCCCGGACCTCCAGCCTCCAAGAGTACGACAAACAACCGCGTGCTGTCCGAGGCACCAATGACCGAGACCCCGAAATGCTGGCCTCTGAGGGAGGCAACGCATTGGGTCATGAACCTCAGGGCCCCCAACCCAGACCGAGGACAAAAGCCGCATCGCCAGGGCCCCTCCTGGTGCGGGATGCTGCCCTCAGAGCCAGGTGGCCGTGGGGTGTGCCGGAACCTTCTCTTGCAGACACAGTCCTGGCCAGGGGGGCAACGTGGCCTCGGCGTGGTCCCGCCAGACCTGCACCCGGGTCTCCGCATACTGCCTGAAGGCCAGAGACAGTCCAGCAGTGTGCCCTGGTGCCGCGCCCGGAGCGCATCCTGGGAGGGCGCAGGTGTGCAGACACCGGAGGAAGATCCTGGGTGCCCCGCGCGGTTTTGGCTTCAGAAGGAGTCACTGTACCCCTGGGGTGTCCCTCAGGCCACGTGCGCGCGCACAAGGGCGGTGGGAATAGAGGCCACCCACGGCCTCAGACGCCGAGCAGCTGGGGGTGTCCGCAATGCCCGCATCGCCATCCGGGCCCTCCGGGTGCGCGCGCGCGCGCCTTGCGAGGTGCAGACGCAAGTGAGGAAGGCGCGTACGCCTCTCGGAACCTGTCCCTGAAGGGCAGGCCTGTCCCCTCTGCAGATGCCCCGCAGGCCCTGAGCGCCGCCTCCAGACGGGACGCCCCCGCCCTCGGATTCGCCGGACGCACGTTCTTGAAATTCAAGCTGAGGCTTTCAATCCAGGCCTGCGCGCTTTCTCAGCGCTGATAGGTCACGTTTTTGTGTTTATTCCGCGGACCTTGTCCACCGCCCTGAATTTCTGCACCGCAGTTTTCACTTAAAAATATTCTGAATGATGCCATTTGTTTTTTTTTCTCCCAGAGACAGAACAAAGAGGTGCCCAGGAAACCCCATTTTGGGGGTCTGGATTTTTACTTGCTTTTATTATTATTAGGGGCAGTAGTAACTTAATTTATATTTGAGAGAGAGGGAGAGACAGAGAGAGAGACAGAGTGAGCAGGGGAGGGGCAGAGAGAGAGGGGGACACGGAATCCGGAGCAGGATCCAGGCTCCGAGCTGTCGGCACAGAGCCCGACGCGGGGCTCGAACCCACTAGCCGTGAGATCAGGACCCGAGCCCAAGTCACCAACATCATCTGTTTCCCACCTGCTTCCGAGCACGGGGGCCACAGAGGGGACGTGCCACCGGGTGCCCAGGCCACTGTCTCCCGGAAGACGCCTCCTGCCCTTCTGGCTTCAGATCCGCTTGCAAAGGGCATCTGGACGTTGTGCAGAAACGCCGGGATCCTCAGGGACAGGAACGCAGTGCCGGTGAGGTAAGGAACAGGCGATTCTGACCTCTCTCTCCTGCAGGACATTTTCAACGACGCGATTAGCCCGACCCCACGGAGGGTTTAAGTGCCTAAAGTAATCGTCTGCGCCCCCCTCCCCGCGCCGTGCGTGGACGTCTGTTTTTCCCCTTTTCTCTGCAGCTGTTAAGGGGTCAGCGCTCTTAACCACTTGAGCCGCACGAACCTGGATGTTTCCCAAGCCCGCGATCCCGAGAGCTATGCCCCGCGACCGTTCCCTGGCAGATAAATGGCGGTAATAGGACCTAAGGAGTTATCACAAGGTCGAGGTGAGTGCGGTCGCGGTCACGGGAGCCTGTGCGTGTGGGGCAATCGCTCCTCGTTGCAAAGGGAGCCCGACTCACTTCTTCGTTTTTTCCTCCTTGCGGACGGCCTCTGCCGACTGCCGTCTCCAAGCAGAGAAGCGCACGAACCGAATTCCGTGCGTGGGAAATGTGTGTCTAAACACCGGCGAGCCGAGGGCGCGTGCTGTTTCCTGTTCGCGTGCGTCGAGCGCCGATGGCCTCAGGGAGCCTGTGTGTGGGCGCTTCCGTGCGTGTTTAGGAGCGGACGTGCTGTTCCCATAAGGGAAAAGCAACCGCTGTCGGGGAACAAGTCAGAGGCATGTAGCACGTTGACTAGACCACCAGCCGCGGCTGCTTCCAGAACATTCTCACGGGCACGAAGGAGATCTCGTCCCCATGGGCTGTCACTGCCCTGCCCATCCCCGGCTCCCAGCAGCCACTGCCCGGCTTTCTGTCTGTGCATTTGCCTCTTGTGCAAATTTGTTATAAACGGGATGCCACACGGTGAGGCCTCGCGTGCCTGCTCGTCTCCCGTCGGCATCGTGATTTCAGGCTCCAGCAGCAGGTTCGAGAGCTCTGTCCCTTTTCCTGGCCGAGTGACATTTCCCCATGTGGATGTGGTTTATTGGTGTGTCCCTGGGGGCGTGGGCTGCTGTGACTGGGTGCCTTGCACACATGTGCTCGCAGCGGACCCAGTCACAGCAGGTGGGGTGCTGAGGCCCCACTAGTGCTGAGGCCGGGCTGGGGGTGCCTTGGACATGGGGGCCCGGGCTGGGGGTGCCTCGGACACGGGGGCCTGGGCTGGGGGTGCCTCAGACACAGGGGCCCGGGCTGGGGGTGCCTTGGACACGGGGGCTCGGGCTGGGGGTGCCTTGATGTACCCCTTTCCTCTGTATCCTGTCTCCTCTACCCTGACTGGCCTCAGCAGCCCAGTTTGGAAGTCAAAAAAACCTTCTGCCCTGTCCCTCCCCCAACTCATTCCAGTCCCTGCCCCTTCTCCCACTCATTTATTTGTTACCCCCCACTCCCACCTAGGGCTTGGGGGATGTGGAAACTCACTGGAAGAACTGTGCCCACCTCCTCTGATGGAGACATTGATTTCCATTGTGCTGAGCCCTCTGCACAAGAGAAAACACCTTTCCTCTATCCTCGTAGGTTCTATGACTGGGGCCTGCAAATGAAACAGATAAGTGATAAACGGGGGGGGGGGGGCGGGAAGCCTCAATACATATGCACAGGGGTCAGGGGGAGGCTCACAGAAAAGGAACTAAAGACCTAGAGAGGTGGTCAGCCTGGGAACTTGTGTGTCATTTTCACATATTTGTGGAGAGGTAACTACATAAGGAAAAGGGGACTGGTTGTGGGAAGGTGACTGTGAGGGAATCTCATGGAAGATGAGGTGCTTTGCAGAGGTTAGCTGTGCGGACTCCAATCTGTGTCCTGTTTGCTGGGTCAGGGGGGGTGGGGGGCTGCCTTGACAGGTGGAAGTGTCTGCAGGCCGGGGCGGGGACTCCTGGATCCTCTCTTTTCCCGGGGGGCGGCGGGGGGGGGTGGCGACCAGCCTTGTTCCACCGGCTGCGGTGGGAGCAGGAAGGATGTGGTTCTTTATGACGCCCACCCTGTGTGTGCACGTGGGTTCTCTGAGGTGCCCGCGGCGGGACTGACAGAGATCCAGGCGGGGACCGGTGTCCTGTGCACGGTGGATGCGGGTGCCTGCAGGGTGGTCTCGGAGGGCACAGGTGCGGGTCACCGGGTCCCTAGTCCCCGGCGGGTATGAGGCTGGGAACCCCCACTCTCATCCTGACCCTTCTCGGGGGGAATGTCACAGTCCAACCTGGGGTTTCCTCCTCTGGGGGCAGGGATCCGACTCTGTGCCCACCCCCTGACCGTGGTATACAGCAGGCGCTGCATATGTGTTTGCCGCGCATACTTTTAGCCTCTATTTGAGCTCAAATTCACATAAGCTCCCTCCTTTTCTCGGGCACCGTTCGGGGCTCTTTGGGGCATTCACCGTGCTGTGCGGGCAACACCTGTATCTGCTTCCGGAACATTCTCATCCTGCCAGAGGAAACCCCCCTTAGCAGCCCCCTCCGGCCCCTGCCAACCACCTGTGCCTGCGTTTGCGGGTTCGGGACACGACCTCCCCAGACCGCGGCCGGCCACCTGGGCCCCGCCAGCCGCGGTGACTTATCCAGCTCAACAGGGCTCTCTTCCGACCTCCTAATCAGTAAGATGAAGACATCCGGTCTGCGTGTGTGACACGCGGGATGGCCGAGACCCCTCCCGCACGCTCCCGGGGAACGGGGAGGTCGTGTGTGAGGGGCCAGGAGCCCCCCGCCGGCCGCCGAGCGCGGGGCGCGGGCTGGGCTTCTCCAGGCGGATGACAAAGGAGGGAGGAAACGCCACAAATCACAGCTGAAACAAATCACCATCGTCCCTGTTTCCAAATTATTATATTTCTGGGGAATTTCGGGCCGTTACATGAAAAGGAAGACAGTGGGTCCACGGGGCTTTGATAGCCGGGTTATGCTAATAATGGGGGCTCATGTAAAATGCATAAGGTGTATCTTACTAAGGGAGAGGATTGCTCATAATTACTGCGTATACCTCATTCCAAGCGGATGCTCGAAGACCCCTTTACATCACAGCCTAATTACTTATAGACAGTTGAGCACAAAATTACTTTCATCTGCTGGCACATGTGGACGGACGGAGATTCAGCCTGTACCTTCCAGAACAGCTGGAAAATAAGGCCCGTGTTGTTCGGGGCTGATTGCAAAGTGCATTTCCTGATAATTAGATCGATTAAAGACAGACGCGTGCACGCGGGCGCGCGCGAGCGCTGGCCCCCGCGTGCCTGGAGAGGGGAAAGAATTTGAATAACAAAGAGGCAGGCGATGGGGTGGGGGGAGGTCAGGGAGCTGTGATGGCCGGGCAGACAGACCATCGGATGGACGGACAGACGCCCTGGGGTGCTGTGCTGGTGAGGCGTTCCCATCCTGGTTCAGGCGGGGACCGGTTCCAACAGGGGGACCCAGGCGGGGCCCCCGCGACCCCGCGCGCAGCGAACTCCTCCTGCCACGCGCCTGGTTTGCTTATTGTGGGTGCCAACGTCGTAATGAGGCTTTGCCATGTGTGTCCTGCTTGCTTTTCAAGTGGCTCAGGCGGCGTCCCCACGGGGCAGGCCATCATTGGGGGGGGTGGGGGACTGGCCTCCACAGGTTGTCATGTCCCTTCCAGGGGCCGGGGTGGGGGCGCAGCGCACGGTACCTGAGCCAAGACACGGGCCTCACGTGGCAGACGGGACGCTCCTGGGGGCGCGTGTGCTGCGCTTGGCTTAACTGAACCATCGTGGCCGCTGCAGACTTCCTGTCCCTTCACAGGCACCTGCGGAAAGCTGGCGACGCGGGCTCCCCACCGCGCAGCCTCCCCGCCCCCCGGGTCAGCAGACGTGCGTGCCAGCCTGCTCCGCGCTGTGGCCCCGCCAGCTCACGGCGCGCACAGGGCGCTGCTCGCGGGGGACGGAACGTGGGCGACTCAAGGTTCCTCCAGCCGGACTCACAGCAGGTGCGACCAGGCAGGGTCCTCAAAGTACTCGGCTCCCAGCGCCACCCCACACGTTTGGAGAGATGCCGCCCCCCTCCACCCCAGTCCCCCAGCGGAAGTGGCAACCTCGGGACCTCCCCGTCACATCACATGGTCTGTGTCGCAAGGTCCACTCAAGGTCACCGTGCCCCCCCCCCCAAGACTTTCCATACGGTCCCACTGCCTTCTCGCTGCACAGAGCATAGTAGACGCTCAATAAATGGGCCCAGCTGATTGAGGCTCCCCAGCTCTTCCCGAACCTGCGTGTGAGCTCACAGTTCCCTCCTGGAACCTGGGAAACCCCAGTTCGGGGACCCCGCCCCCACGCAGGCAGAGGACCCGCCCTCTGGGGGCGGCCTATGACGCACGCTGTCCTGGGCATGCTCTCCCTCGCCTCCTGGACTTTGGGGTTGGCGCTCCTGCCTCGCGGACACGGGCCTCTCCCCGGGGTGCCCCATCCGTGCACACCCAGGGGCTGGTGCGAGCCACAGAAAAGGAGTGGGCACCAGGGCAGGCTTCCCCGGTCAGCGGCCAGCCCTGGCCTGGCACGGACGTCCAGGAAGCAAAGCCCAGCCCGGCTGCGCAGGTGTCGTGGGCCGTGGGGTCTGTTCCGAGCGCGCTTCTCGGAGCATCTCCAGCCTCGGGCGTCTGTCTCCGCTCCGGCTCCAAAGACATGGAAAATTGGCCGTCTCCAAACAAGCGGACGCGGTTCCGGGGGAGAGCGCAGGGGCGTGAGGGCGATGCGCATCTATTTCCAGATCACACACGCTGCTGCGCTACGCGGGGCTCCATTGATTGCTAATAATCTAATCCTTGTAACAGACTGGAGGAACCCATTATCCGCGAGTCGGCGTGCGGTCGATAGGTTTTGCAAAATAAAGACTCTATTGGATGCACACTAATAAAGCAAAAGGAAGCGGACCCTGTGGGTTTAATTTAGTGGTTCCCCCAGCGCCCACCCCCACGCACCCACTCACTCCCCCCGCCCCCCAAGTAGCAAAGACGCATCGTAAAGACATTGCCTTGTTAATCCTCCCCAAGGCGCGTCCCCGTGCCCGCAGCCGGCGGGTTACCTGTGCGCCAGAGAACATGGTTGAGGACCCCGGATACGCACGTGGAAGTCACAGAGCTCACGGCACAAGGCACCCAGGACGCTCGGGAGAGGCTCCCATGCTGCTGCTGGTGGGGGGGGGGACCCCAGATCTGACGCTGCGTCCAGGGTGGCGCGTGCGAAAGTAGGCGCGGTGGACCTGGTCCCAGTCAACGCCGGTGATAAATGCGACCCAGAGACCCTGGTTCTGCAGGAGGAGACAGAAGTGGCGGGACGGTGTGGCCGGCAGACGTGCCTGGCGGCCACGCATGGCACCCAAGGGCGTTCATTCTGTGGGTCAGCCTCAGTGTCCCTGGTGCCGGAGGTGGATGCCATCCTGGTGCGCCCCTGAGTAGGCGGATGCATGAGAGGAGCCTGTGAATCAGTGGATGAAAGGGGCGGGCCGGGCCTCCCCAGTGTGGGTGGGCCTCATCTAATCAGTTGAAGGCCAGGCTAGGAGGATGAGAGGAGGACGCCCGCCTCCCCTTTTCGCACATTCCCATCGGAACCTCCTGGGTCTTGAGCTAGCCGGCCGCACAGGTGGGACTTACAGGGTCTGTAACCAGCAGGGTCGGTTTCTTCCTCCAGGATTTATCTTGTTCCCCGTCTCTCTCTCTCTCTCTCTCTCTCTCTCTCTCTCTCTCTCTCTCTCTCTCAAGGGCTCGGCTGCCCCTTGTGGGTGTTGGAGATGCCCCCCGGGTAAGGCAGGGTGGAAATAAACACGGAGGGGTTGAGTGACCCCGTCCCCTCCCCAGGGGCGTATCTGCTTTGTGAGGACATGGGATTCTATTTGGAAACCGGGGTAATGAGACCTGCATCCTTTCTCCGGAAGAATTCCTGTGGGATTCCTCGGGGAGGAGTGGTCCCTGCGAGCGTTCGATATGGAAAAACCCCAGGTGGTGATTACGTGTCCTTCCTGAAAGCCTCACGCGGTTGACATCTTCCGTGTACTTCTCCCCGTCTCTTTTCTTTCCAGGCAGAGCTTTAGAATGCTGTTCTTTTGTAAGGATTAAAAAATGCAGTTTTGGGAAACTGTTTTTAGGAAACACACATGTGGCCGCAGGGCCACACGAGTGGGGGGGGGGGTCTGCTTGGCCTCACGGCCATCCGGGCGCCCACCTGTCCGAGTCTCTGTGTCTCCCTCGGGATGAGGAATCAGCCGGGGCCGGGGACACTGCGCAGGGCGAGTGCCCCGAGGAGGGAGGACTCAGGCTCCAACGCCACCGGCCAGGTGGGTGGGCTCCCGGCTCGGGGAAAGGACGGCAGGACATGCACAAATGACAGAGAGGACTGGCAGGGCTTTTGCTCTGGGGCCGGGAGTGAGGTTGCCCTACGTGCCTGGGAAGCAGAGGGAGGAATCTGGGGTCGGATGGTGTCCCCCCCCCCGAAAGTTTATATCCACCTGAAACTTCAGGACAGACCCTGAGACGCAAGGAATAGACGGAGGCCCTGTTCTCCCGGCTAGGATGACAAACGGATTCTCCCACGGAGTTTCCAGGAGGAACCAGCCTCAGCCCTACCTGGACCACACACTCCCAGCCTCAGTCCTGTCTGGACCTCAGACCCCCAGCGTCAGATCTGCCTGGACCTCAGCCTCCCAGCCTCAGTCTTGCCTGATGTCAGACATCCAGCCTCAGCCCTGCCTGGATCTCAGACCCCCAGCCTTGGCCCCTCCTAGACCTCCGACTCCCAGCCTCAGCCCTGCATGGATCTCAGACCCCCAGCCTGGGCCCCTCCTAGACCTCTGACTCCCAGCCTCGGCC
Organism: Felis catus; assembly: GCF_018350175.1. Classification (NCBI taxonomy): domain Eukaryota; kingdom Metazoa; phylum Chordata; class Mammalia; order Carnivora; family Felidae; genus Felis; species Felis catus. The sequence continues at coordinate 548,458 of NC_058386.1, forward strand.
CTGCATGGATCTCAGACTCCCAGCCTCAGCCCTGCCTGGATCTCAGACCCCCAGCCTTGGCCCCTCATAGAGTTCTGCCTCCCAGCCTCAGCCCTGCCTGGATCTCAGACCCCCAGCCTTGGCACCTCCTAGACCTCTGACTCCCAGCCTCGGCCCTGCATGGATCTCAGACGCCCAGCCTCAGCCCTGCATGGATCTCAGACCCCCAGCCTGGGCCCCTCCTAGACCTCTGACTCCCAGCCTCGGCCCTGCATGGATCTCAGACCCCCAGCCTGGGCCCCTCCTAGACCTCCGACTCCCAGCCTCAGCCCTGCATGGATCTCAGACCCCCAGCCTGGGCCCCTCCTAGACCTCTGACTCCCAGCCTCAGCCCTGCCTGGATCTCAGACCCCCAGCCTGGGCCCCTCCTAGACCTCTGACTCCCAGCCTCAGCCCTGAATGGATCTCAGACTCCCAGCCTCAGCCCTGCCTGGATCTCAGACCCCCAGCCTTGGCCCCTCCTAGACCTCCAACTCCTAGCCTCGGCCCTGAATGGATCTCAGACTCCCAGCCTCAGCCCTGCCTGGATCTCAGACCCCCAGCCTTGGCCCCTCCTAGACCTCTGACTCCCAGCCTTGGCCCTGCATGGATCTCAGACGCCCAGCCTCAGCCCAACCTGGATCTCAGACCCCCAGCCTGGGCCCCTCCTAGACCTCTGACTCCCAGCCTCGGCCCTGCATGGATCTCAGACCCCCAGCCTGGGCCCCTCCTAGACCTCCGACTCCCAGCCTCGGCCCTGCATGGATCTCAGACTCCCAGCCTCAGCCCTGCCTGGATCTCAGACCCCCAGCCTTGGCCCCTCCTAGACCTCCAACTCCTAGCCTCGGCCCTGAATGGATCTCAGACTCCCAGCCTCAGCCCTGCCTGGATCTCAGACCCCCAGCCTTGGCCCCTCCTAGACCTCTGACTCCCAGCCTCGGCCCTGCATGGATCTCAGACGCCCAGCCTCAGCCCAACCTGGATCTCAGACCCCCAGCCTGGGCCCCTCCTAGACCTCTGACTCCCAACCTCGGCCCTGCCTGGATCTCAGACCCCCAGCCTGGGCCCCTCCTAGACCTCCGACTCCCAGCCTCGGCCCTGCATGGATCTCAGACTCCCAGCCTCAGCCCTGCCTGGATCTCAGACCCCCAGCCTTGGCCCCTCCTAGACCTCCGACTCCCAGCCTCAACCCTGCCTGGATCTCAGACCCCCAGCCTTGGCCCCTCCTAGACCTCCAACTCCTAGCCTCGGCCCTGAATGGATCTCAGACTCCCAGCCTCAGCCCTGCCTGGATCTCAGACCCCCAGCCTTGGCCCCTCCTAGACCTCCAACTCCTAGCCTCGGCCCTGCATGGATCTCAGACTCCCAGCCTCAGCCCTGCCTGGATCTCAGACCCCCAGCCTGGGCCCCTCCTAGACCTCGGACTCCCAGCCTCGGCCCTGCATGGATCTCAGACTCCCAGCCTCAGCCCTGCCTGGATCTCAGACCCCCAGCCTGGGCCCCTCCTAGACCTCTGACTCCCAGTTCGGCCCTGCATGGATCTCAGACTCCCAGCCTCAGCCCTGCCTGGATCTCAGACCCCCAGCCTGGGCCCCTCCTAGACCTCTGACTCCCAGCCTCAGCCCTGCCTGGATCTCAGACCCCCAGCCTGGGCCCCTCCTAGACCTCTGACTCCCAGCCTCGGCCCTGCATGGATCTCAGACTCCCAGCCTCCACCCTGCCTGGATCTCAGACCCCCAGCCTGGGCCCCTCCTAGACCTCTGACTCCCAGCCTCGGCCCTGCATGGATCTCAGACTCCCAGCCTCAGCCCTCCTGGACCTCAGACCCCCAGCCTTGGCCCCTCCTAGACCTCCGACTCCCAGCCTCAGCCTTGCCTGGATCTCAGACCCCCAGCCTCCACCCTGCCTGGATCTCAGACCCCCAGCCTCAGGCCTGCGTGGATCTCAGTCCCTGAGCCTGAGTCTCGCCTGGACCTCTTTCCCCCAGCACTGGGAGGGGTTACACATCTGTGGTTGTATTGGTCCCTGTGTGGGGGATTTACCAGAAAAGGCAGAGTTGACTAAGATATGGACAGAGAGAGAGAGAGCGAGTGGGAATAGGGGAGGGGCAGAAAGAAAGGGAGACACAGAATCCGAGGCAGGCTCCAGGCTCCGAGCTGTCCGCACAGAGCCCCACGCGGGGGCTCGAACCCACGAATGGAGATCATAACGTGAGCTGAAGTTGGACGCTTAACTGACTGAGCCCCCAGGCACCCCAGGATGCCACGTTTTCAAATGCTTTGTGCCATTTTGCTTTGAGTGACATCAGAAAATTCAGGGCAGAGTCAGCAGTAGCAGACGATGAAGGACTTTTCCAGAAAGAGTCAAAATGGTGAGGTCTTTGTAGCCGTTGTTTGTGTTGTTTGTTTAAGTGTAAGGACCCCCTTATAATGCAAGCCGTCTATGATGATGCTGGTGGGTTAGACTGGATACATCCCGTGACCAGTCGTGACCTGGGCACAAATGCCCACTTGGCTGGTTGTATCTGTTCTCACGCGTCTGACCTTCGGGGACAATGTGCATCCCACGGATGTGCCCGTACACACGGCATCGTCCCCGACGTCTTTGGAGAGCAGTGCTTTCTCTCTCTCTCTCTCTTTAAACGCACTTTGGTTTTTAGTGCGGTGTGAGGCTCCCAGCAAACCCGAGTGGCAGGTACAGAGATGGAGAGGGGACCATTTCGATGGTAATCACCACTGCGTTTTCAGTCCCGGCGTCTCAGCCGCGGCCACCAAATTTATGGTAACACATTATATGCTGCCGTTCGCGTCTAAAACGAAGCCGGCTCAATTAGGGCCCCCCACGCGGCCTTGTGGGAGTGCATCATTATTTATCATTACCGGACTTCATCATAAAACAGGGTCAGCCGGGGTATTTTTAGTGCAGAACCCGAGACAGAACATAATGTGATCATGTGTTCCATCATGGTGATGTTAACTCCCAGATTTGAGTCATTTTGGAAAAACGAAAATGAGGTGTTTCTTTTTTTTTTTTTTAATTTTTTTTAACATCGATTTGTTTTTTTTTGTTTTTTTTTTTTTCAACGTTTATTTTTGGGACAGAGAGAGACAGAGCATGAACGGGGGAGGGGCAGAGAGAGAGGGAGACACAGAATCGGAAGCAGGCTCCAGGCTCCGAGCTGTGAGCACAGAGCCTGACAGGGGGCTCGAACCCACGAGCTGTGAGATCATGACCTGAGCCGAAGTCGGACGCCCAGCCGACCGAGCCCCTCAGGCCCCCAGAGCTGTTCACTTTTAAAATTTTTTTTTCAACATTTTTTATTTATTTTTTGGGACAGAGAGAGACAGCATGAACGGGGGAGGGGCAGAGAGAGAGGGAGACACAGAATCGGAAACAGGCTCCAGGCTCTGAGCCATCAGCCCAGAGCCCAACGCGGGGCTCGAACTCACGGACCGCGAGATCGTGACCTGGCTGAAGTCAGACGCTTAACCAACTGCGCCACCCAGGCGCCCCACATAGATTTGTTTTTAAGAGAGAGACAGAGACAGAGCATGAGTGGTGGAGGGGCAGAGGGAGGGTCCCAAGCAGGCCCGATGCAGTCAGCAGAGAGCCCGATGCGGGGCTTGAACTCACAGACCGTGAGCTGAAGCCAAGAGTCAGACGCTTAAGGGACTGAGCCCCCCAGGTGCCCCCGGGCCTATGTTCTTTTAAACTGATAGAGGCTTGGGGGCACCCTACCCTGGGAAGGCAGGGGTTCTCAGACCAAGCACCGGGGCCATGCACAACAGAGGGGTACAGACAGGGGCCAGAGGCTGAGTTTGGGGTGCTCCATATCTGGGTGCGGGTCAGAGGCTGAGTTTGGGGTGCTCCATATCTGGGTGTGGGTCAGAGGCTGAGTTTGGGGTGCTCCATATCTGGGTGCGGGTCAGAGGCTGAGTTTGGGGTGCTCCATATCTGGGTGCGGGTCAGAGGCTGAGTTTGGGGTGCTCCATATCTGGGTGCGGGTCAGAGGCTGAGTTTGGGGTGCTCCATACTGGGTGCATCCCAGAGGCAGATGTCTGTCCAGTGGGGGCTGTGCATTGAGCCTCTAAGGCTGGGCTCGGCCAATCGAAGCCCCCGGCTGACCGGCTCTCTGCTTGTTACGGTCGATAAAGTTTTATTGGCACCCAGTCCTGCCTGTGAGTTGACAGACAGCCTGGGCTGCCTTCCTGCCACCAGGCAAGGGCTGAGGGCTTCCTGCAGATGCTGCACGGCCCCCAGAGCCCCACGGACTGTCTGTCGGGCCCTTTGCACAGGACGTGGGCCCTCCCTTGGTCCACATGCTGTTTGATGGCCGCTGGGTCCTGACGAAGCGACATTCGGTTGGTTTCGCTGGGAAAAGGGCACCGTTTCCCTGCGGGGCATGGACAGGGGCCCCAGAGGGAGGGGACTGTGTCCTCTGTGCGGCTTTGAAGCCTGAGCCCAGCAGATTGTTCAGCACCTCCAAGGCCCTGCCCTGGACGAAGGCGGGTTGGAGAGAGGGCGGGTCGTCCGGGGGGCCCCTTTGCGGTGGCTGCGTCTCCGAAACAGACCCGGATCTGGATGGAGCTTGGCGGGAAGTGGCGACTGGCCGTCCCGACACCTCTGAGCGGCCGAGGGGGCTCCGTGAAGCCCCCTCCCCAGGTCCCTGCATTCCCGGCTGGTCTGTGCCCAGGTCCCTCGCAGCCCCAGTTCAGACCGTGTCTTGCCACGTTTGTGTGTTCGGCTTTACTTGAAATAAATCTCATCTGCTGCTGTTTTCGGGAGCAATAATTCACTATTTGGGCTACCTGGTTTTTTCCTCCTCTCACTGTTTAAAAAAATTGTGCTAAGATATATATGATGCGAATTTTTCCTTTTGCTCATTTCTAAGTGTGCAGTTACCAGCATTGCATACTTCGAAGGGTTTCTGGGCGACCCAGACAGAGACCCTATAGGCACTCGGTAGGCCCTCCCCGAGGCCTTCCTCCCCCACCCCCTACAGCTACTTTTTGTCTTCATGGATTTTTCTGTTGCCTACATTTCACATAAATGGGATCGTGCCATGTTTGTCCCTTCGTGTCTGGTTTCTCTCTCTGAGCAGCATGTCCTCAAGGATCATCCCACGTTGTAGCAGGAGCAGAACGTCCTTCCTTTTCACTGGTGAGTGGTCCTCCATGTTTGAGGAACCCTATTCGTCTACTCATCCTTCCATCCAGCCATTTATCCATCCATCTACCTACCTATCCATCATCTATCCCTCCATCCGTGCATGTATCCGTCCATCCGTCCACCCATCCATCCTTCCCCTGTATCCATCCATCCATCCATCCATCCATCCATCTGTCCATCCATCCTTCCCCTGTATCCATCCATCCATCCATCCATCCATCCATCTGTTCATCCATCCATCCATCTACCCATCCGTCTGTCCATCTGTCCATCCATCCTTCCCCTGTATCCATCCACCCGTCCATCCATCCATCCATCCACCCATCCATCCATCCATCCTTCCATCCATCCTTACCCTGTATCCATCCATCCATCCACCCGTCAATCCGTCCATCCGTCCACCCATCCATCCATCCATCTGCCCACCCATCCATCTGTCCATCTGTCCATCTGTCCATCCACCCATCCATCTGTCCATCCATCCTTCCCCTGTATCCATCCATCCATCCATCCAACCATCCACCCATCTGTCCATCCATCTGTCCATCCATCTATCCATCCTTCCATCCACTGATCCATCCATCCATCCATCCATTCATCCATCTTCCATCCTTCCATCCATCCTTCCCCTGTATCCATCCGTCTATCCACCCATCCATCCGTCCATCCATCCATCCATCCATCCATCCTTCCATCCATTCTTCCCCTGTATCCATCCATCCATCCACCCATCCATCCGTCCATCCATCCATCCATCCATCCATCCTTCCATCCATTCTTCCCCTGTATCCATCCATCCATCCACCCATCCATCCGTCCATCTGTCCATCCGTCCACCCATCCATCCATCCATCTGCCCACCCATCCATCTGTCCATCTGTCCATCCACCCATCCATCTGTCCATCCATCCTTTCCCTGTATCCATCCATCCATCCATCCATCCACCCATCTGTCCATCCATCTGTCCATCCATCCATCCATCCTTCCATCCACTGATCCATCCATCCATCCATCCATCCATCCATCCATCCATCTTCCATCCTTCCATCCATCCTTTCCCTGTGTCCATCCGTCTACCCACCCATCCATCTGTCCATCCATCTATCCATCCATCCGTCCATCTTCCATCTGTCCATCCACCCCTCCATCCATCTCTCCATCCATCCATCATCTATCCATCCATCACCGTACATTTACATTTTGGCTCTTGTGGCCAATGTCACCGTGAGCACACGTGTGCAAACACCTGATTGAGTGCCCATTGTCAATTCTTTAGTCTCTATTGCCAGGGGTGCAATTGCTGTGACACACGGTTGTGCTGTGTTTCCCGTGTGGGTCCCGGATCCTCCACACCTCCGCCCTCATGCCCTCATTTGCTATTTTCCGTTTTTGAAAATTCCAGCCATCTGCGTGGGTGTGAAGGGCTCCTCGCCAGGCCCTGGCTTTGCGTTCCTCTGATGATCGGCGGCACCCAGCATCTTTTCGTGCGCTTATGGGCCACGTGAACATCCTGTTTGGAGAAATGGCCGTTCGCGTCCTCTGTCCATATTTAAATTGGGTCTGTCTGTTTGCGGTTGAATTGCAAGAATTGTTTATGCGTTCTGGATACTAAACCCTCATCCCACATATGACTTGCAAATATTTCCTCCCATTGTGTGGGTTTTTTTCCCTCTTTGTTATTCCTTGCACTGTCTTGGTGGTGTCCTTTGATGCAGAAATGCTTTAAATTTTAATGCAGTCCAATTTATGTGTATTTCTTTTTTGTTGCCTGTGCTTTATTGGCATCATGTTTAAATGGGCTGCTTTTAACCGCAGCTATCTGTGTGATTGTCTGGTCGAAAGTATAATGGATAACGTCGCGGGCCCTGGGGCTCTTATGGGCAGGACCCTCGCTCTCTCCGCCTCTGCTGTGGGACGTCCGTGTTCTGGGTTTTTGAAAAGAGTTTCAACCCCGATCGACGCGCACAGAAGGGAGCCGGTGTTTGAAATCGACTATCCGAACTGGACTTTTCGGTGACATTTCAGAGTCTGCGGTGGCCCCGGAGGAAAGGGCTGTCCGTACTCAGGATGCTCCCGGGGATGACCATGTCCCACCCCCCGCCCCCGGCCTCTCAGGCTCTCTTTTACCTGCAAATGTTGTTAAAAAAGAAAGAAAATTGCAAAGGCCACGATGCCCTGTAGATTGGTTTTTATCCACGAATAGTTTGCATTTTCAGAGCAGTTTTGGGCTTTCAGAAACACTGAGGGCATAGAAGACGGAGCCCCGTGCATGCCCCCTCCCCACCCCCGTTGCTGCTAGCATTTGCTGTGTGTGTGTTTGTCGCAGGTGAGGAGCCCATCACAGGTGAGGGCTTGCTCTCAGCTCTGTGCATTCTGCGGGGTTCGGGCAAACGGACCCGGACGTGACTCCATCACGACAGAGTCACATGCAGCGGCTTCCGTGCCCCCAAAGTCTGCAGTGGCCCCACCGCTGATCCGGTCTTCCTTTTCCCAGAGCCCTTAATTCAGTTGCTGAGCTTGTCTCACCAGCTGCGGTCACTACTCATCTTTTGTGGCCGAGAACAGCTTTCCGCGCGAGTACAAAGGACTCCTGGCTGCTGCCCGGGTACCACGACGTGCATGTAATTACGCGGCACCAGGCTCACGATGGGGCCCAGCACAGCCCGCGTGGCACATGATGAGTGTCCGAGAGCATTATTTCTTGTTCTCGACCACAAAGGGGGGTGGCTGGCAGGCCGAGCCCGTGGCTGCATTTGGACCCACGTGGACACGCCAGCTCCGGCTCAGAGTTCCCACACTCGGGCAGGTCGCGGGAGCCCAGAAGTCTCTGGTGTGGACTGCCTGCCGGTCTGAAACCTTTAGTCAGTGGATCAGAATGCTGGGCTCTCCACTGCCTGCAGGGGTGCTGAGACCGGGTGTCCCAGGGAACCAGGGCATGGGTGGGGGGCCAGATGTCCCTCAGGACAGGGCAGGGGTACTGTTGTCCTCATGGGGTCAGAGTGAGGGCAAGGAGCCCCTCTCCCTTCCAACTGTGGTGTTTGAAGGGGCTGCGTACCTCTCCATGAGCAGGTGCACCAGAGACCCATGAACAGGTGCACCACAGACCCATGAACAGGTTCACCAGAGACCCATGAGCAGGTGCACCAGAGACCCATGAACAGGTGCGTTAGCTACCCATGAACAGGTGTGTTAGCTACCCATGAACAGGTGCACCAGAGACCCATGAACAGGTGCACCAGAGACCCATGAGCAGGTGCACCAGAGACCCATGAACAGGTGTGTTAGCTACCCATGAGCAGGTGCACCAGAGACCCATGAACAGGTGCACTAGAGACCCATGAGCAGGTGCACCGGAGACCCATGAACAGGTGCACCAGAGACCCATGAGCAGGTGTACTGGAGACCCATGAACAGGTGCACCAGAGACCCATGAACAGGTGTATTAGCTACCCATGAACAGGTGCACCAGAGACCCATGAACAGGTGCACCAGAGACCCATGAGCAGGTGTGTTAGCTACCCATGAACAGGTGCAGCAGAGACCCGTGAGCAGGTGCACCAGAAACCCATGAGCAGGTATGTCCACTCCCCATGAGCAGGTGTATCAACTACCCACGAGCAGGTGTGCTGGACGGGGCTGGTAAGCAATCAGTTCACAAAGACCCTTTGACACCCAGGAGTCTGATTGGCCACAAGGCTGTGAGGCGTCAGAGAAACATAAGCAGTGAATCCACTGCTGAATGCCCCTGCCCCACGGACGACTTTCCCGGGTCAGCTCTAGCTCCGCGGGAGGGGGCCGAAACATGCCTTGCTTTCAGAGGGACGCAGGACTTTGCGGCCAGCGGGGTCTGTGTTTAGCAGGAATCGACCGGGACATCGACCGGCATCCGTTTATGTGCAGTTATTGACCTGGGACACGGTCGTGCATGAGGAACAGAAAATGCTGTGCGGTGAATGTAGCAGGAACGTTTTTCTCCCCCCGTTTTTCAGAGCGGTGATGAGCCTTAACGACTACGCACGTGTCCAAAATATTTGCTAGAGCCAGAAGCGGGTGAAGGAAGCATATCTCTGCAGGGCATTTTCTTAGCTGCCGCTGGACGGGGCAGGTGGCTGGACACAAGCGGCCAACGGTCGTGTCCTGGGTGTGCCTGGGTTGGGGATTGGTGGCCGTCTGTGGTCCTGGCTGCCTGGGGGCAGCATCGTAAAGGCAGGAGGCGGGTCACCTCAGCGCGTCTGGACATCCGTGGATCGGGGTTGACACCAGCAACTATTTAATTGTAGACTCACATCCACGAGGAAGGGATGTCTCAGGGAGGAGAGTCCTGCTGGGTTGGGGGCTCGGGTGGGTTCTCTGTTTTGTGGGGACAGCGGCAGAGGGAGCCCCAGGCGGACATCCCGATGGAAAGGCTCTTTTCCAGTGTCGGCCTTCCGGAAGCCGAGCCCTTTCGGAATGCAGGTCCGGGAAGTCGTGGCTTATTAATAACCAACGGACGCCATGTGTGGACCCGACGGCCGGCGTGCAAGGGCCCCGTGTGAGGCGAGCTCCCCTATGCTGTGCTGTTCACAGACCTCGCGGGCGCCCCATGCGACCCCGCGGCTCGGAAAGGCCGCGTTCCTGCCTTGGGTTTGTCGTTCCTGCGCACGAATGTTCCGTGATGGGAGGGAGCGCCCTGAGCCGTGAAGAAACGACGTCCACAAACACACATCTCCAAGTTGTGCGCCTCGATTTTGTTTCCTTTTTCCCTTTTCTCCTGCATTTCCCTCCCGACCCCTCACCCCCCCGGAGGGCCAAATCAGCCGTTTTCATTGTTCTTTGAGCCCCGATGGCCATTTCGCAGAAACCCAGCGAAACCACGTGTCTGTGTCTGCGTCTGGACAGTTGTTGGGGGTCCTGACATCTCTCTGGCCGGGAACGCGGACGCTGGATGCACTGTCCGTTTTTATTATTTTATTTCTTGCAGCGTCTCAGACCCCGGAACATATCGTTTCTTTCGCTTTTCCTTTTAAAAATCAAATTACAACGTGACATTCAATAAAATATCTTTTGTGCAGCTAGTAAAAACGGGACCCTTGCAGTCTTGACAATTAACCTACATGGTGCCACACGCCTCCTGTGATACGGTTTATGGGTTGACTTTTATGTCAGCTTTTCATATATATATATTTTTTTTATAAAAAAAAGCTCCATTATGTATTAATAGCCTTCTATGTTTTAAAAGTTTCTTTTTCTTGTGTGGAGAGAAAAAAAAATCATTTGCCTTTTAATGGGGTGTCAGATTTGTTTTCCAAACCTTGTAAAAGGGTTATCGTTGTTACGCACGGACAAGCGCTTTCTTCAGAATCAATGAAAACTCTGTTTTGCAAGGTAATTCACGGCCCTCCCTCGGCGGTTCCGTGGAAAACTTAATTTCACCATTTTGCAAAGTGGAGGGGTGGGACCTTTCTCTGCGGTTAACTATTTTCACATGGAGGGAAACGCCGTCTCGGCCCCTCACACGTACTAAATAACCTGCAGGCCGCCCTGTGTCAGGGGCATCTTGGCAGCATGGGGGGGGTCAGAGCTCACAGAGATGCCAGCTTCAATTAGGGACGTCGTAAAGCTGTTGGCAATTAACTCTCCCCCGCGCCCTCCGGCAGGCCCCGACCTGATGCTCACAGCCCCCAACGACAGCCAGGGAGACTTGGTGTTGCAGCTGACCGGGTTTTCTTCCACTGGGGCCATGGGTTGCTGCTCTTGGCCGTGGGGGGGGGACACGGTCGGTGACCACCCAGCTGGTGTGGGCCCACCACGGGGGTATTTTGTGGATCCCGCCCACTCGGCGACGGGCCATTCTCGGTACACTCGGGGTCTGAGCAGCACCCCTCTGTGCCCCGGGGGCCGGCCACCCCACGGTTGTGCATGCTGGTGAATCATGTCATGTGCCTCTACACATCAGGGCCATCTGTGTCTATGTCCATACAGGCTGCAGGGTCAGGTTCTCTGCAGACCTTCGCTAACACTGTGTCCCAATCCCCCAAGCATGGGGGGCCATGGTGGAGTTGCAGGCTCACATCCGCACCCAGGATGCCCCAAAGGGTGTGAGGAAGGCCCCTTTGGAAGGGAGGAAGAACCCCTACCGTGAGTTCTCCAGTAGGTGGACGTTCGTCCGAAGGAGAACATGGTCCCTTAGAAATGAGGAGTATACGGGTTAAGGAAGCCTCGTGAACCTACAGCCACGTGTGCTCCCTGCTGAGCCCCTAGTTCAGGGGTGGTCACGTCCGGAGCTCACAGGGGCGGGAGCAGCTGGCGTTGGGGGTGAGCACATGGGGTTGGAAATTGGCAAGCAGGTGCATGACTGTGGAGTGAGTTAACACGTGTGAGGGATCTGAGTTCCCAGCAAAGGGTGAGGGAGGCTGAGGCCCAACCTGAATGACTGGCACAATCAGGAGGGGTTTGGACCCCCCCACACAGGGTCCTGGGTGCCGCGGGCACTGGGGAGGCGATGGAGAAGGTGCCAGGGGGAAGGCACTGGCTAAAAGGAGAGGGAGTGGGGAGTTCCCTGAGACCCTCAAGCCAGCACTTGTCCGTCCCCACAGGGGGAGGGGGAGGGGCTATGTTCTCTGGAGCCGGGAGGGCAGGTTGTCTGGGCGTGGCAATGACAGGCAAGATGGAGGGCACACACGTGGGCACACGCCCCCTACATGTCGTATTTGGGGTGCATACGTGGGGTGTACAGTATTAAGGACATAAAACTAAGAAAATTGTTACTGTAGAGTTCCAGGTAGCCTGTACCCTGCACGGGGACATGACAGGGGATTGGTGAGAGGCACATGGGTGGCCTTTATACACTATGGTTGTTCTAGTTCATGGTGATTCCTTACATTCTACAGCAATTTAGTCTTTGTACAGGAAGTGCCACCAAGTCAGGGGCTTAAAACCATAGGAGTTTGGTTTCTGCCAGTCCTGGAGACAAGAAGTCTGAGATCCAGGAGGGGCAGGACCCCTGAGATCCAGGCAGGGCAGAACCGAGCTCCCTCCTGGGGCTCCAGGGGAGGGTCCTTCCTGCCTCTTTCAGTTTCTGGGGCTCTAGGCATCCCCGGGCTTGTGGCCACGTCCCTCCCATCTCTGCCTCTGTCTTCATGTGGCTTCTCCTTTGTGTCTCTGTCTCTTCTGTCTCCTACAAGGACACCTGTCATTGGATTAGGGCCACCCTGACCCAGGAGGGCTTCACCTTAACTTACATCTTAATGACATCTACAAAGACCCTATTTCCCGAGAAGATCACATTCTCAAGCTCAAGGAGCGAGGACTCCAACATAATGACTCTTTGGGGGTCACCATTCAATCCATAACACTCTATGTATCATATGCAGTGAAAGCAAACAGGTCATGCAGTAAGTTTACAATGGACTCTGCTGTGCTGACATCCACAGATTCGTGATGCAGATGGCCAAACGGGAAGACAAGTTGATGTTTAACTTGCCCCAGAAAGATACAGTCTTAGTAAGTCAACATTATGAAATGATTTTCTTGCCTTCCTGCTTCATGCACGAGATGATCTATATTGCATTTTTCTTTTGCACCAGCTCTGTGTGATCTCAGCTAAGATAAACTTTCATCAAAAGACTAATGAACAGAAAGTTTAAAAAAATAGATTAATCACCAAATAATTGTGTTCAGAGTGTGTCCAAGTATAGAAAATCAGGGCATTAGCAGAAAAGAACATATTTCAATATTTATGAAGCAATTTTTCTATAATTAAGAGGAATTCTGTAATAGGTTTTTATTGTTGTCATTCTTTTGAATCTTAATCCATAAATTCTTATCAAATCATTAGAAGAAAAATGTATGACTCCGACGTGAATATCTTCCCTTTGATGAGCCTGGCGGTATACGAGTTGTTTTAGGTTTTTGGATCATGTTGGAGGATAAATAAAGACCATTAGAAGTTTCTGACTAATTAGAAACACAGCTGCAGGTACACAGAGGGAGAGAAAGCTATCCAGCTGATGACATAAGATGGGGCATGTCTGTGCTCTCCACTTGGTTGTTCATTAAGGAGGAGACGTATTTTGTGGTGTAGACAGTCTGAGGGCAGAATGCTGAGGGTCTGGGGGGCTCCTCTCCATCAGGAAGGAAGGCCTTCCACCACACTGGAGTCCAAAGCTGTTTTACACCAAGGTGGGGTAAACAGGCAGCTGAAGATGTCTGGGGAAAGGAGAGGGCCATGAGTGCATGATTCCCAGGCAAAGTTGTCCAAGATAGAGGCCGATATGAGGCTCCTCCCAGGGGTCTCCAATCGGAGAGACCCTGTATTAGCCAGGGTTCTTCAGAGACACAGAATCAATAGGATGGATGGATGGATAGCTAGATAGCTAGCTAGAGGGATATGGTGGATGGAAGAATGGATTGATGGTTACATAATGATAGATAGATAGATAGATAGAGTGGATGGATGGATGGATGGATAATAGATAGATAGATAGTAGGTAGATAGATAGATAATAGATAGATGGTAGATAGATAGATAGATACATACATACATACGTACATACATATATATGGTGGAAAGGTGAATGGATGGATGGATGGATAGGTGGATGGATAGATAGTTGATACATGGTAGATAGATAGACAGATAGAGTGGATGGATGGATGGATGCATGGATGGATGGATAATAGATAGATAGATGATAGATAGATAGATAGATAGATGATAGATAGATAGAAAGATAGACAGAGTGGATGGATGGATGGATGGATGATAGATAGATAGATAGATAGATAGATGATAGATAGATACATACATACATACATACATATGGTGTATGGGTGAATGGATGGATGGATAGGTGGATGCATGGATAGATAGATGATTGATAGATGATAGATAGATGGCAGATAGATATCATGGATGCATCGATGGATGGACAGATAACAGCTAGATGGATGGATAATGGATGGAGGGAGGGATAGATGATAAATTGATTAATATATGAATAGATAGATACAGATATATCGATCTGTATAAATATACAAATACAGAGAGATAGATGGATGAGAGGGAGATCGAGATGCTTTACAAGGAGCTGGCGCATGCAATTATGGAGGCTGAGACACGGACGATCAGCCATCTGTCAGCTGCAGACCCTGACGGAGGCTGGGACGGGACTCAGTCTGAGTCTGAATGTCTGAGAACGAGGAGGGCCGGTGGCGTAAGTTTCGGTCCAAGGGCAGGAGAAGATGGAAATCAGATGGAAAGGGGGCAAATTACCCCTTCTTCTGCCTTTTTGGTCTGCGCAGGCCTTCAACTGATTAGACCAGGCCCACCCACACTGAGGAAGACCATCTGGTTTGCTCAGTCCACCGGTTTAATGTTAATCTCATCCAGAAACACCCTCCCAGGCACCTCCAGAGTCATGTTGAGCCAAGTGTCTGGGCATCCCACGGTGCAGTCGAGGTGGCCCATCCCGCTAGTGCTCACGTATCCCAACAACGCTCAGGACCATTTCCCTCTCTCTGCTCAGCTTTTGTTTCTCTGCACGCTCACATTCAGCCACGTGCCAGAACCACAAGCTTAGACCGTTGCCACCCAAGGGACGGTCCGCAGCGGGACCGTGGCCACCAGGGAGCTGGTCGGAGCGTGGGCGCGTTCGTGCTGCCCCAGACCTGCTGAATCGCCTGCAGGCACAGAGCCCAGGCGGCCCCTGCGTGGGCTGGCTGCGTGCACACGGGCACTCAAGGAAGCTGCCGGAGATCCCAGAATGCAGGAGGAGACCCTGCGGACATGGGAAGCCGTAGGCGGGACAGAGTTCACGCTCGACGCACCGTTTCCCCGGGGAATACGGGATGGGCGGCCGTGGGCGATCAGGGCTCCGGGGTTCCATGTTGGATTTGCTGCCGGCACGCGGGGGTGGGGTGGGCGGGCACCACGGGGTCCAGGCGTGGCTGCGGTCACTAACCCACCTCTGTGTGCACACTGGGAGAGGGGTGGCCATCTGCACGTGCCTGGGCGGTCTTCGCAGGTGGCGTGGAAACCATTTCTCCTCAGGTGGGCTTTATGTGGTTCATGTGGACAAGGAGAAGGGGCTCGTGAGGTCTGCAGTGCGGGGCTCTTACGCGCTTGTAAGAACACAAAGCAGCGAAACGCAGGAGACACCTGCTTCTGGGGACAAGGACAGAGAAGGAAGGAAACAGACGGGGGTGAGGGATTATCCGGGAGACAAGATCAGGGAGGCATCCGGAGGGACCCCGTGTTGTCCTGGGACCTCGCGGCCGGGCCCGAGGGCACTTTGACCGACACACCATCTCCCTCCATCACAGAAAGTGACTCGGAGACGTGTCATGGTCGGCGTCCCCATGTGACAGGCTGCGAGATTGGATGCGGCGGGGGATTACAGCCGGGCGTGCTGGGATGCTGACCGTCGCGAAAACGCATGTCAGGTGGGCGTTCGTTAGCCCGGCCGGCAAACCAGCCGGCTGGAAATCATGCTTGTGGCAAAGGAGGGCAGAGAGTTTGACCCTGTCTTGTTGGCAGGAGGGAACGATCTGTGAGGTTGATTTTCCGCCTGGTTGGACAAGCCCACGTTCCCTGTGGGACCGTGCCATCAACCGCTGCCCTCTTCCTCCACTTGTCCGAGGGGTTTCTGGCGACCCGTGGTTCTCTCTGCACTCACACACCATCTGTACGGGGCTGGAGGGGCCGACCCCGGCTTGATGGGGTCCGCGGCTCGTGTTCTGTTGCGGGAGCTGTCTTCTAGCAAAAGAATAAAGTGTGAAAACATGCACAGGAGCGGTTCCCAAGCATTTGCCTCGCTGCTCGGACGGAGGTCCTGAGCTGTCTGACGGGGCCATCAAGTTCCCATGTGCGACGTTTACCGATTTGTAGACAAACTATGTACCGGTTCTCACACTGGAGACACCCTCTTTGGGGCCGTTGTCTTGGGTCAGTGGTACCCTTGCTGCTTGCTTTGCCTGGGACCTCCTGACGTCTTCAGGACAAGATCAGTCAGAGCCCAGCAAAAGGTCTGCGTTCGGTTGCCAGATACACTCCAGGACACCCTCTTACACGTCAGTTTTAGAGAATGCTTTTTTTTCCAGTATAACTATGTCTCAGGTATTACAAGGGATATACTGATACTGAAAAAAAAAAAAAAAACAGCGTGATTTGTTTTTCCGAAATTCAATTTTTACGTAGTCATCCTGTGTTTTTATTGGGTCAAAATGGCAGTCTTCATCAGGCTTTTTCCTCCTCAGGACCTGAACGCATAAGACCTTGCACAGAATGTGCCTTCCAGATGCAACTTAGGATGAATTGCCACACTGGATGCTGGAAGTTGTCCATCTATATCCATCTGTCTATCTATCTATCATCTATCCATCCAACCATCCATCCATCCATTATATCTATCTATCCATATATCCATCCACCTATCCATGCATCATATCTATCTATCATCTATCTATCTATCTATCTATCTATCTATCTATCTATCATCTATCCGTCCATCCATCCATCCATCCATCATATCTATCATCTATCTATCTATCTATCTATCTGTTATCTATCCATCCAACCATCCATCCATCCATTATATCTATCTATCCATCCACCTATCCATCCATCATATCTATCTATCATCTATCTATCTATCTATCTATCTATCATCTATCCATCCATCCATCCATCCATCCATTATATCTATCTATCCATATATCTATCTGCTTATCCATGCATCATATCTATCTATTTATCATCTATCTATCTATCTATCATCTGTCTATCATCTATCCATCCATCCATCCATCCATCATATCTATCTATCTATCTATCTATCTATTATCTATCCATCCAACCATCCATCCATCCATTATATCTATCTATCCATCCACCTATCCATCCATCATATCTATCTATCATCTATCTATCTATCTATCTATCAATCATCTATCCATCCATCCATCCATCCATCCATTATATCCCTGTCCATATATCCATCCACCTATCCATCCCTCATATCTACTATCTATCTATCTATCTATCTATCCATCCACCCATTCACCCATCCATTATATCTATCTGCCTATCTATCTATCTATCTATCAATCATCTATCTATACATCTTCTATCTATGTATCTATCTATCTATCCATCCACCTACCCAATTATCCACCCATGCCTCCCTATATGGGCGAGAGAAAATGGAATCTACTCTCTTCACCTGAATGCCATCCGTGGCACTGTCTGTTCCAGAGCTAGCCTGTCCCTCTGGCTTCTTAAACCAGGCTTAAACCAGGGTGGGAGGTCTCCAGTTCTGAGCCTACCCGTTCCCAGCAAGCAACTCTGATGGGGTCAATCCCAGTCCTTGGTCTACCGGTTCCCAACAAGACAACTCGGATGGGGTCGATTCCTGCCTCATAAGTCATGACATAATAATGTTTTTGGACAACCCAGCACAAGGACATCCACCTGTCATGCTTTTGCCATCTGTGGTCATGAGAGGGACCTGTGTGGGGTCCCGATGCTGGGCTACCCAATTTCTTTGGTTTTCTTTACTTGTGGCGTCCCGTGCTATCAATCTCACAGAGGAGGCGCGTGAAAACCCACGGGTGATGGTTCTGCGACCGACCAACAGACTCAAACACACAGGAGCCTGTCCCTGCCACGCAGGTGAGGCTGGAGGGTGATGTCAGAGGTGGAGAACAGTACTCAACACTCCACGACCTTGGCTGGACACGCCTCGGTGCGCTGAGCACCTAACTTGCGCGATAACCCTACGGTGTGAGTCATATCCAGAAAAAGGCATCACAAGTGCCCAGCGGGAGGGACGGTGACAAGGTTGACCGTGTGGGCCACCAGCCCTCAGCACAAGCTGTCGGGCTCTGCTTTCACAGACGAACGCTCTGGGTGGTCTCAGGGCGCACGGCTGAGATGTCACGTATGGCTCTGCGAGGGGGTGACTCCGTCCCTTTTGAGTATCCGGGTGGGTTTTCTCCTGGCAAAGGGTGAGACGTGCCTCGCTGAAGGTGGATGGGGCCCTGGGAGGATGCAGCTGCACCGACTCTCTGGGGAGGGTCCCCGGATGTGCCCGTGGGGCCATCCCAGCCAACGCGCTCCCCCGGCCAGGAGCCCATTTTCCTAGCTTCTGCTTCTGCCTGTAGTTAATAAATCAGAACATAGATAAGAGACTCATGGTTAATTTTCCACAGCCAGTGCAGAGTGTCTGAGCCCATAAACCGCGCTCAGGCTCGGGCTGTGAATTTCCCGATCCTGACAACTCAAACAGCTTAGAAATCATAATTATAAGTTACAAGTGTCTTAGGGGTTGTTCTTCTGACATAAAACTAATTTCATGTTTTTATTCATAATGCGGGAGAGATGAGACGCAGGCTTTGGAGGGCGCTCCTGGAGATATCACAGGCCCCGTCTCCCGGCAGTAATGAACCAAGACGGCACAGTTGGCTCTTTGTTGCCGCCCGATGTGCCTTGAGTAGCTTCTGACAATCTTGCAGACCGTGTCTCTACTTTTCCCAACAGTCTGTTCGGGCGACCACGCTGAGAGCCGGACCTGGGTTGGCCCCAGAGCTGTCATGGAATGATGTCTCCATGCCCAGACCGGAGGCATGCGTGTGGACGTCCTGGGGCAGCCCTTCCGTGCGAGTGTCCTGGGGTGGCTGTAACAAAGTGCCCCACACTAGGAGGCTTAACACAGCAGAAATCCCTCCCCTCTTAGCTGTGGACACCGGAAGTCTGAGATCCAGGTGGGGCAGGACCACTGAGGTCCAGGTTGGGCAGGACCAGTGAGATCTGGGTGCGGCAAGGCCTTGCTCCTTCCAGAGGCTCCAGGGGAAGGTCCTTCCTGCCTCTTCCAGCTTCTGAGGGATGCCCCAATCTTGGACACCCCTTCGCCTGTAGATAGATTACCCCAGTCTCTGCCTCTGGCTTCCCACAGTCTCCTCCCCATCCGTGTTTCCATGAAGTCTCTCTTCTTTAGATAACGACGCCACTCACTGGAGTTGGGGTCCAGCCTAACCCAGGAAGACCTCACCTTGATTTACACCTCAGCCACACCTACGAAGACATGATTTCCAGATGCATCATATTTACTGATGCTGGCAGTTAGGACGTGAACCCGCTTTTGGGTGGGGGCACCAGCACAACCCACCTGCCTCCACCACCCAGGTGAGTGTTGGTTTTCCTAAGGGACGAAGGTGGGCCCTTCCTTCCCAGGTGTCTCTCCCCTCGTGGCCCTAGTCTGGGCAAAGAACAGACCTGTGACGTCCTACAGTCAATGGTGTTGCCAGTTCTAGCCATCGCCAGATCAGTGGAGATTTCCCCCTTGCTGTTACAGAGGAAGAAAGGGGTATTTGTGAAGAGAAAGAAAAAGATCTTGGGTTGGAGCATAGAAACGACAAGACCACTCAGAAGCTGGAAGAGGCAGGAAGGACCTTCCCCTGGAGGCTCTGGAAAGTCCCCCAAGTGGGGAAGAATGAGACGTTGGTCTTGATTTCGTCACGGATTTTCTACGTAAGTGGGAAGTCATTGGCTGTTGTCTCTTCCAAACGTGAGCGTTCGTAGTGAACAAGGAAAGAGAGGCTAAAACCTCAAGAGGAGAGCAAGCCTCCACACTCCACCAGAACGGCTCGAGTGGAAAGGACACATAGTGCCGTGTGTCGGCAAGGCTAGGGAGCAACTGAAAGTCCCCAGTGCTGCCGGAAGGAGCATCGGTTGGTACAACCATTTTGGAAAATCACGGGTTGGCATCCTCCAGTGTTGGGCATGAGTGTGGTGCATGCCTTCTGCAACTGTACGTGTGAACCCAGCAGAAAGGCTCGTGTAGATGTACCCAAAACGTGGGAAGGAGCATCCATAGCAGTATAACCTGTAACAGCCCCCAAACCAGAACCAACCGTCAACGGTAGAAAGGATAAATAAGTCATGCCCAACACCGGAGGGGGTGTTGCGTCCTTATACTCTTCCTAGAGCCACGTCTGACACACGTGTGCCTACTTGCAATGACTCACTGGGATGGGC
Organism: Felis catus; assembly: GCF_018350175.1. Taxonomy (NCBI): domain Eukaryota; kingdom Metazoa; phylum Chordata; class Mammalia; order Carnivora; family Felidae; genus Felis; species Felis catus. The sequence goes on from NC_058386.1 coordinate 568,659, forward strand.
ATGGGTGACGTGTGTGCTCTTCTGGATGGGTTTCCACAGAGAAACGTCCCCGCACCTTGTTGCCACGTGTCCTTCTGGTGCTCACACTCAGGATCCCCTCAACCCCTCTGGGAGTAAATCTTCCACACCCACACTCCAGGGTTCCCTCTGTTCTGGTCAGGACAGACCAGACGCCAAGCACGGTCCCAATTCTTGGAGACCTTACAGTCCTTGTCCACATCTGACACTCGGATGGAAACAGTCACGATGGACGCGAATTATTATTTGCAGGGCATTTGTCCCTTCAGATCTGCATGAAAATTAAATTTCTACAAATTGATGCAGTGGGATGAATTAGACATGGGAAGGACTCCGATCTTATAGGGTAGCATAAGGGAGTAAGTGAGGACTTACTCCCTGCGAGCGCACTCAGCCATGTAGACGCTCTACAAGCTTCCCGCTGTGAGCACCCATGGTTCTCCTCCTGAGGGCGTCTTGCTGTGTGTTGAGCCCTTACCTGGATGGTTGCATACATTTGCCTCAGAAGAACCAAGGGCCATATCTGGAGGTTGCTCAGTGTCCTGTGGAGTTGCCAGATCATCCCTCACAAAGACTACATCCTCTCACCGTCAGCAGATCCATGACGCCTCCCTGACCACCTCAGATACGAGCTATAGAGCTTCTCTACTAGAAAGAACCCATGGTGAACGGGGGCCACGGAGGGGCAGAGCCTGTGCTCTATGTCCAGAGGCGGGGTTCAGACATGGTAAACACTTCCAATTTATGTGAAATACGGTACAGGTGTGTGCCTGTCAGCTAGTCCCTGTCACAGGAAGGGGCAAGTGTAGAGCTTAAAAATAACAGAGAATGTTTCCAGTACGAAGATATGTAGACACTTACATCAAACAGAACGTGATGGCCCAGCAAGGAAGAGCCTTATTTGAGACTGAGGGTGCTTGTGGTCTATAATGACCCTGCAGATTTTGTTTCTACAGCTGAACACAGCGGGTATGACACGCTTGTGAAAATAGCATCTCTAACTGGCCAACATGAGCAGACAGCCTGACGTGTTTGCAAAACCTCCAAGATTTGAGAAGTAGTCAGAGGAATATTTCCTGGCTCGGGAAAGCAGTGAAGAAAAGTGAAGGGAAAAAGGAACGAGAAAGAAAAAGGAACCCCATTCTCCGTTGGACGGCCAGCCCTAGAGCTGGGATACGTGCCTCTAAAACTCGTGTCGGTTCACCCAAAAAGACGAGACAAACCGAGAGAATAAAACAGCCGCGAGCACCAAAAAAAAAAAAAAAAAAGCACTACGGAGCATCTCTGGACGACACAGATGTGGCTCTACTGACATCCCTCACATCCAGGGAAATTCAGAATATATCCACGTCTGCGTTTCCTTTTAAGACTCCTCATTCCCGCAGAACGTGGCCCTGCCTCTTTGACCCGCATAGCGGGACTCCAATCAGAAAAGATAAGAGCATGTTTAATTGATTAGTCAGCGTCTGCACAGTGCTTTGAAGGTGAGAAGTGCAATATTATTATAATGATGAATAAAAAGCTGTGATCTTTGGAGAATTTCTCTTCTCATCTGACCTCCTTTTCCAATTTGGTCTACGCTACTCAAGTGTACCGCGGGAGTGTACAAATTATGGGTCCCGGCCCGGGGTCCTGTGCCAGGCTGGTCAGCGGGAAGCGTCTTGCATATCCCCACATGGAGAGCTGTTGGTCCAAGCGGGGGGCTGAGCACGGCTGTGAGGAGGGGAGCCCCTGCCCACTACCCTTGTGGACGGACAGATCCAACATGGCGCCCGCAGGTGGGTCTGCTTCTCGATGTTGGCTGCTCACGTCCCTTCCTTGGAGACGTATTGCTTCAGGTGCCTCAGGGTGGACGCTCCACGTCTCCAGGGCTGGTAGGTCCCACCACCCTGGGGCACCTGGTGCCCCGATGTTTCCCCCGATGTACTTCCCCCTATGTTTCTCTGAACTTTGCTGGTTTCCATTAAACACGCACCATGCTGTGTTTGCCCATCTGTCTCCCCACCAGATTGTAAGTGCTCCCAAGAGAGGGTTACTGTGATTGATTTTTGTTTTTGTAATGATCGGGTTTAATTATTTACAGCACTCTTAGGTGTAGAGGAAAAAGGAGCAGGAAGCCGTCTCCCCCTCCTCGCCCCTTGCCACAATTTGCTACAGTTGACGCAGCGCCACGGGGGCATCAGTTTTAAGCGGAGCCCACTGTTTTCATTACGGTTCATGTTGCTGTTGTACCGTCTGTGGGCATGGGCAGGTGTTCAATGGCGTGCACCCCTGTCCACGGGATCGTGAGGGATGCCCGCACACAGGAAGGCTTCTCTGCCCCCAAAACCCCCGCCAATTGTAGCTCTGGACCTATTATTACACCCGTGTTATGTCATCTCTACATCACCAGCCGTACTGGTTGACCTGTGTTGGGCCAATCAATTGACTGATCAATGAAGCAATAATGAAGGATGAAGAACAGGAGGTGGTCACCTTCCAGGGCCCCTCCTCAGCCACGGCCACCTCCTCTGACCTGCTCTGTGGCTGGGGCTGACCTGGAAGCAATCCAGCCCGGGACTCCTGTGCCCTTGGCTTTGGTCCACTGGGGGCCCCAGAGATGATGGCGGGCAGGGACTAGCTGCCTGAAGTCTGGGGCGGGGCTCCCCTGGCTCGCTCCCCCGCCTGTGCTACCCCTGCCTGGGTACTGCAAGACCTCCTCACCTTCCTATACTCTGCTCTCACCTTTACGGGTGGATGACCCTGTCCTTAAAGTCTTGGATCGCCCTGGGGAGATACCACACGTTCCCCACCTGGCTCCCCAGGCATACGGCAGGAAGGTGGAGCCCGATGATGAGTCTTTGTGGGTCCCCTTGTCCGGAGAACCTTCTAGTGCCCCTGGAAGGGAGGTGTGTGTTGTGGGAGACCTGAAATGCAGCTGTTGTTGGCTGCCTTGACACCTGGGGGAACCTGGGAGGGCCCCATGGGCATCCCTGTGAGGCACCCCCTCAACTCCTGTGAGGTACCTCCCCAATTCTGCTCCCATGAACAGGTGCCTTGCGAACCCCACAGCTAGTTTTGGGGACTGGGCACCAGGCGTGGGCCTCACAGAGTGTGGGGTTGTCGTTGCCAGCCCTTGGGGTTGTCCAAACAAGGCGATCCCACCCTCCTGCGGGAAGCAGGGGCCCCTTTGTTACTGCAAAGCCTGTCTCCCAGTCTCTGGGAGTTGACTCTGTGCTGTGGTACAACCCTCGTGTGTCCCCTGGGGTCCTTCCCCTGGGCGGCCAGCACGTGGGAGGAAGGATAAACCACTATAACGTCGTCTGTCCCGCGTTGGCCAGGATGCCCTCGGTCACAGCCACAATCCGAGGGGGGGACTCCCTCTCCAGCAAAGGGACAAACAGGCACAGCCGCACAACGGCCCCCCCACCCCAGCCCCACACACTCTCCTTCAACACCCAGACTGGCGATTCATCACAAATCCATAAAACAATTAGCGATGAAGTCACAATATTGCTGCAAGACCGTAGTTTTGATTAATGCATAAATAATTTAAGTGAGTATTTCTTCAGCGTGCGGAGCTCCTGCCATTATTTAGTGGCCTTGCCGTGACGGCCGCCGGTTCCCTGCCATATGAAACGCTCCCCCGTCCGACCGAGGGGCTGCTGGGCTGGTGGGTTCTTAGGGGTGAATGCCAGCGTGGCCATTAACGAGCCGATTAGCATAATCCATTGTGATATATCATCCGAGGAAAGTTCATCCGCACAACTGAATGGGACCGTGGGTTGGCTTGAAGATTTTATGATACAATAACTATCCATTTGATAAGCAATTAAAAAGATATTTGGAGACACGGGGCGGGGAGATAATGGAGTGCGGGACGGGAGGGGTAAGGTCGTGCTCGCCCGCTGAGACCCGGTCCATCTGGGGGCCGGCTGCCCCCTGTTTTGCCTCAGGAATAGGGGGATGGTTTTCCGGAAGCTTTGGGCTTGAGGAAGGGCAGCTTCCGTATGGAATCTCGGGGCCCAGGATGGGGGAGCCCCTGACGGGGCCAAGAGCCTCCCCAACATGTCCATCGGTGACCTCAACGCACCCTCATTGCCAACTGTGAGCCTTGCTTCCCTCTCCTTGCGGGAAATGATGGCAAATATCTGGGGCTGGATATGAGCATTAGTGAACGTACATGGTAAGCTTTGTGTGTCTGAATTTTTTAATAGTTTTGTGGTACGCATATACATATAATAATGATACTTTAGCCATTTTTACGTGTATCATTCTGCAACATAAAACACAATCACGATGCTGGGCGACCATCATCCCCATCCATTTCCAGAGCTTTATTGTGTCGCCATTAAACATCAACTAAACATCCGTAGCTAGTGAGCTATGGATACCCCTGCCCCTGCCCCCGGTGCCCACCAGCTCGCTTTCTGTCCCTGCGAATTTGCTCCGAGCGCATCCCACAAGTGAAATCACCCTGTATGTATTTTTGTTTTGTGTCTGGCTTATTTCACTTATTTAAGTGTCCTCAGGGTTCATCCACCTGCAGCAGGTGCGAGAATCTCTTTCTTCGTGGCCGTCCGTGGACACTGCCTTCCCCGTCTTGGCTGCTGTGAACACAGGTGTATGACGATCTGTTTGCACACCGCTCTGCGGCTCTTTGGGTATCGACGTTTGAGTCCAATTTCCAAGTCCTGTGGTGTATTTTATTTTATTTTATTATTTTTAAAATGTTTATTTATTTTTGAGACAGAGAGAGACAGAGCATGAACGGGGGAGGGTCAGAAAGAGGGAGACACAGAATCCGAGGCAGGCTGCAGGCTCTGAGCTGTGAGCACAGAGCCTGACGTGGGGCTCGAACTCACGGACTGCGAGATCATGACCTGAGCCGAAGTTGGAAGCTCAACTGACTGAGCCACCCAGGTGCCCCTCCTGTGGTGTATTTTAAAACCTAACGTTTGGGGCGCCTGGGTGGCTCAGTCGGTTAAGCGTCCAACTTCAGCTCAGGTCATGATCTCACAGTCCGTGAGTTCGAGCCCCGCGTCGGGCTCTGTGCTGACCGCTCAGAGCCTGGAGCCAGTTTCGGATTCTGTGTCTCCCTCTCTCTCTGACCCTCCCCCGTTCATACTCTGTCTCTCTCTGTCTCAAAAATAAATAAACATTTAAAAAAATATAAAATAAAACCTAACCTTTGGGGCGTCCACCATAGACATTTAGGTGCCCGTGGCCATCAAAGCCAAGAATGCCTGTAATAACTGAGATGTTCCCCAGACGCTAGAAGTTTCACGAATGCTAAGATGTGTACTGTTATCAACCTGAAAAAGGGGGGAAAAGGCAAAAATGGGTTTCTAGTTTTTAGAATTTTCTCCTGTCCATCTGTGGGTGACATGGGGAAAATGTGGAGAGACAGAGAGAGACAGAGAGGGAGAGACTGACTCAGGATCCTGGAAACATCCGGAGCTGGATAAGTGTGGACATCTGCCTACAACCTCTCTTCTCTGCAGCAGCAGAAAACCCCAGAAATTGCAGTCATCTCGAGGGTCCCCCCCCCACCCGTGCTGTGCCTGTATTGTGTCTTTATATTAATGAGCCCAGGTCCTAAATTCTTGTGGGGTGGCAGATGCCTCGTTCCCCAACCCTGGGACCCGCATTTCACTCTGGGCTCTAGGGGACTATGTTGTGTGCCTGACCCCCAACATCCCCCCACAGGAAACCCCCGTCACCCTATCTTACTGTTGTTCTGCGTGTCTTTGTGCCATGCGACCCCAGTGTCCTTCAGGAGGTGAACGAATAAACCCCTTCGGGGGGCGGGGGGGGGCGGTCCACCCGGACCAGGGAATATTATTTAGCACTGACCGGAAATGAGCCGTCAGTCCACGGACACACATGGAGGCCCTTTGCGCGCTGCCGGGTGGTCCAGAGGCCCGATTCCAAGTCCCCGCCCTTCTGGTAAAGACCGAACGAACCTAGCTCCGCGCGCGCGCAGGGAGCGGGCGGGCGCCGGGCCTTGTCCCTCCGGCTGTGGGCTGAGCTGGGGGACACAACCCGGCTCTCTGAACGCGTCTTGGGGGTCCTGCGGTTCCGGTGGGAAGAAGTGCCTGGGCGCGCGGTTCTGGGAAGCCCCCCACTCCTACGTGGTCCATCCGTCCTAAAGGCAGCAGGCCGAGAGGCACTGGGGCCAGCGCCAGTCTTCGCGCCATGCAGCTCCGTGCGCCCCGGGCGCATCCGCTGGCCACCCAAGCTCTCCAAATCCACCCGCCCAATGCCGCGCCACCGAAATGCGTCCAGCGCGCTGCCCACCGCCCGGTTTGCATCCGCGTTCCGTCCGTGCGTGCCTGACCAACCCCAGCTTGGTACCCGACAGCCTCGTGACTCAGTTTCCCCAGCTGCGGGCGGGGAAGGACGCGTCGCCTGCAGGCTGGCTATGAGAACTTGCTCAGTGAAGCGGGGTCCGCTTCACCGTCCACGCCCGTGCGCGCGCGCGTGTGCACCTGTGATCGCGCGCGCGCGTGTTCCCCCGGGCGCCTGCTTCCGCTCAGGGGGTCCGAGGGGTCTGCACGATCCCGCTAAGCCCAATCGGGAACATCCGAGCCGCTGCGGCTGCGGGATCGAGGACCGAGAGAAACGGAGTTCGCAGGTGCGCATGCGGATGCGCCTTCAGCACCAGGGATACGGCCGAGGACCAGAGGACCAGCATCACCCCGCCACCGCGTGCCCTCTCTCCTACGGGATGCACCCGCCGCACGCTCCGAGCTCCTGTGCTAGCACCGGCCTCCGCCTCCCCAAATGCACTGACCTCCCGGAGGGGACACTTCCTCCAGCCACCTGTCCTCAAGCCGGACCCCTCTGAGCCCTTTGTTTGCTCTGAGGCCCTGGAAGAGCTTCTGAATCACAACAGAAAGTCATTAGCGCCCTTATCGCAGCCCCTGGGGGCTTGGGGCGCCTGGTGAAATCTGCCGCAGGTTCCTCAGGGCGACCCAGGCGGGGAAGCCTGGTGCTTACATCTGTCCTCCTGGGTCCTGGGCGCACGACTCCCGCCCCCCACCCGGCAGCTGGGGGACAGGGGCGGGGCCGGGGGGGGGCGGCTCTGGGAGGAGATCTATTAAGACCAGAGAGAGAGGGAGCGAGAGAGATGCGTAATTGAAAACGCAGCCAACACGGAGAGCACAAAGGTGCGCGCAGATATCTCCGCCGCCCCCCACCCCCCCAACAGGTAGCAAGCCCCGCACCTGCTCCGGTCTGCGGGCCCTGTGACTCCTTGTTTCCTGCACCGGGATTGATGCACCTCAGTGATAACTGCTTTCCGCCCCCCCTCGCCCCCCCCCCCCAGCCGCCCCCGCAGTCTCCGCCGCCCTCAGCACCGTGGGCCGGGCCTCGGCTGCGGCGGCTCATTTACATTTCAATCTCGGCCTCATGAATGTAAAACCCGGCTGCAAATTAATAACAGAGGCACGATGAGGTCGCCCCGCGCGCGTGGTGGGGGGACACGCCGCGCCCCCCAGGCCCAGCTGGCCATTGTGTGGGCCCCGCGCCTCATTTATCGGCGGCGGTGAATGACATTACAGAGAAAGACATATCCGGAGTGACACAAATTTATTTCTGTCCCCAGCGCTGCCGTATATTTTCATAGAATCGGGGGCTATTTGTCTGGGGACAATTTGGTTTCCATGAAAAATTTAAATGGTTTCTGTGCAGATAGTGGAGTGAAATTTAATTTGCTTCTCATTTACTACAGCAGGTATGAAAGGGAGAAGAATTGTGTGAAATTGGTGCTGTCCCTCTGCTGTGTCCCCAAGGCCCGGGCTCGTCCCCGAGACCGGCGGCCTGGCCGACGCCTCCGCGCCCGCCCCCTCCCCTCCCAGGGCCGCCAACCTTAAACCAACTTACAGAAAACCTTTGGGAACACTGCCAATCACCCGGAAAACAACGTTTCCATCGATCCCCTGTCTGTGTGATTTATGGCTTCATTTTACGGTAATTGAGAATTAGCGGTAAGATTAACAGAATTCCACAACCCGGCTGGATATGCGCGTTAAGCATTGCAATTTGTCAAGATGGGACGTCGGGCGCCTTCGCAGTTACGCGGGGTCCCCACCTAATTGAATTTGGGGATGACGCGGGAATTAATTGGACGCGGGCGGCTTGGCAATAGGGCTGGGCAGGGGTGGGTGTGGGGGCCTGGGGTCTCTCCCTCGAGCGCCCCCCCCCACCAGCCCCGCTCCCTGCGGCCCCAGGACTGGGGGTGTGCATCCAAGGGCAGGGCTGGGGCGGCGGTGGGGTGGGGGCGAGGTTATTGATCCTGGATCAGTTCCTATGGCAGCGCGGGGGACGGAGGGGATTCAGGAAATCTGATTTGGACCTGTTTTCAGGCACTTCCTCCCCAGCAATCTGTGCCCGATGAAGGATATTACCTCTCATTTCGTCTGACAGCATGAGGATGAACTTTTGAAAATTTAGTTCTTTGCAGCCAATGTACCAAATGTCTAAAGTCAACAGTCCCGATCGAATTACAGAATTGAGTGCAGTGGGCCGTTCACGGGCCAATCTGCCGTGGAGGGGGCAGCGTGGGGGCGCTGGGGGTCCCCCACCACCAGGGATGCCCAAGGGGGTCTGCAAGGGCGGGAAGGGCTGGGAGTCTCCGAGGCCCGAGGGGCTTCCTCTCCACGGGGCCACTTGTCCCTGGCTCTGTCCTGCACCCTGAGGGCGGGGTCCCCCACAGGCCGCTTCCTTCTGGCTCCATCTTGCACCGTGAACGCGGGGTCCCCAACACCAGTCCTTATCTCGGCCTTGAGCCACCTCGCAGGCTGAGCTGTGGCCCCTGGGGGTCCCCATGTGGGGTCCCTGCTCCCCAGAGGCACCTGACTCAGGTCCCGAACTGGACCCTGCTCCCCAAGCCTCCAGCCTCTCGACCGGACTGGTGCTCAGGGGCAGGACAGCAAGATGCTTCCGGTCACCCCCTTGACCAGCCTGCTTCCTGGCTTAACGTCCTGTGTGGCTCTCCGGGGCCATTTCTCGTACAATGGAAAGCAGTGACCCGGGGGTACTGAGTCCCTAGCAGCCTGGCCTGGCCAAGCCTCTGAACCCCTGCCCCACGCGGGCTCCAGCCGTTTTCAGGGGGCTTTTCTGCACCGTGTCAACCCCAACAGGAGCCCCCGAGGGTCCTGTACCCCTGCCCTGTAGCCCCTAGCACTGCCTGGTGTCTTTTTTGGCCTCATGTCAGTACTTGGTTTAGCCCGAGGGAGGGTCCGCCCCTGGAGTGCGGGGTCCCAGCTGTGCACAGAGCATACAAGCAGCCGGGCACACATCAGGTGCCCCGAAAACAGGCACCAGCCCACCCCCAGCCCACATCCTTGCTCCTCCTGCATTTCCAGCGGTCTCACGGGACCTGTACCCCCGAACCGGCCGACGCTGGAAGGCGGAGGCTGGTGCTGTGTGTCCTCCGGGCAGAACTGGATGTGGTCTCGCCCTGATGGGCCCCGTACCTGCTGTCTATTTGTTTGATCACCGCAAAACCTGCTCCCCCACCTGGTAATATAATTTGCAAGATCTGATTAGCGATGTGCATATTGCGCGTACACGAGTCTCTTATTGTGTTTGCGGGGTCCGCCGCAGCTAATGTGATCCAGGAGGGGCGCTAACAGGATGGTCGCGTCACTAACACGATAATCTTGAGGAGTTGGGTCCAGGCTAGCGCCTCCCATGCCGTCCCGACTGTCACGGAATGCTTTAGCCAGGCGGAGCTCCGGAATCCTGGCAAGAAGACGCCAGAGAAACACAGCCCCCGGGAGGCGAAGCACCTCCTCAAACCCGTGGCTTGAACAGGGAGAGTTTATTCTATTCTCTCCCAGTTGTCTGAGATCTGGTGGCTGGGGGGGGGGGGTGCTGCTGAGATTCAGGAGGGACAGGGGCCACTGACATCCAGGCAGGGCAGGGCCGCTGGGATCCAGGCAGGGGAGGGCCGCTGGGATCCAGGCAGGGGAGGGCCGCTGAGATCCAGGGGGGGCAGGGCCGCTGAGATCCAGGGGGTGGCAGGGCCGCTGAGATCCAGGGGGTGGCAGGGCCGCTGAGATCCAGGGGGGGCAGGACCGCTGAGATCCAGGAGGGCGGGGCCACTGAGATCCAGGAGGGGCAGGGCCACTGAGATCCAGGCAGGGCAGGGTTGCTGAGATCCAGGAGGGTCAGGGCCACTGAGATCCAGGAGGGGCAGGGCCACCGAGATCCAGGGAGGGCAGGGCTGCTGAGATCCAGGCAGGGCAGGGCCCCTGAGATCCAGGCAGGGCAGGGCCACTGAGACCCAGGCAGGGCAGGGCCCCTGAGATCCAGGAGGGGCAGGGCCGCTGAGATCCAGGCAGGGCAGGGCCCCTGAGATCCAGAAGGGGCAGGACCCCTGAGATCCAGGCAGGGCAGGGCCCCTGAGATCCAGGCAGGGCAGGGCCACTGATATCCAGAAGGGGCAGGACTCCTGAGATCCAGGCAGGGCAGGGCTGCTGAGATCCAGGCAGGGCAGGGCCCCTGAGACCCAGGAGGGGCAAGACCACTGAGATCCAGGCAGGGCAGGGTCGCTGAGATCCAGGCAGGGTAGGGCCGCTGGGATCCAGGCAGGGGAGGGCCGCTGAGATTCAGGGGGTGCAGGGCCGCTGAGATCCAGGGGGTGGCAGGGCCGCTGAGATCCAGGGGGGGCAGGACCACTGAGATCCAGGAGGGCGGGGCCACTGAGATCCAGGAGGGGCAGGGCCACTGAGATCCAGGCAGGGCAGGGCCACTGAGATCCAGGCAGGGCAGGGCCACTGAGATCCAGGAGGGGCAGGACCACTGAGATCCAGGCAGGGCAGGACCCCTGAGATCCAGGAGGAGCAGGACCACTGAGATCCGGGCAGGGGAGGACCACTGAGATCCAGGCAGGGCAGGGCTGCTGAGATCCAGCAGGGGCAGGACCACTGAGATCCAGGCAGGGCAAGGCCACTGAGATCCAGGCAGGGCAGGGCCACTGAGATCCAGGCAGGGCAGGGCCACTGAGATCCAGGAGGGGCAGGACCACTGAGATCCAGGCAGGGCAGGACCACTGAGATCCAGGCAGGGCAGGACCACTGAGATCCAGGCAAGGCAGGGCCACTGAGATCCAGGCAGGGCGGGGCCACTGAGATCCAGGCAGGGTGGGACCACTGAGATCCAGGAGGGGCAGGGCCACTGAGATCCAGGCAGGGAAGGACCGCTGAGATCCAGGCAGGGCAGGGCCACTGAGATCCAAGGGGGGCAGGGCCGCTGAGATCCAGGGGGTGGCAGGGCCGCTGAGATCCAGGGGGGGCAGGACCACTGAGATCCAGGAGGGCAGGACCACTGAGATCCAGGAGGGGCAGGGCCGCTGGGATCCAGGCAGGGGAGGACCAGTGAGATCCAGGCAGGGCAGGGCTGCTGAGATCCAGGCAGGGCAGGGACACTGTGATCCAGCAGGGGCAGGACCACTGAGATCCAGGCAGGGCAGGGCCACTGAGATCCAGGCAGGGCGGGGCCACTGAGATCCAGGCAGGGTGGGACCACTGAGATCCAGGAGGGGCAGGGCCACTGAGATCCAGGCAGGGCAGGGCCACTGAGATCCAGGCAGGGCGGGGCCACTGAGATCCAGGCAGGGTGGGACAACTGAGATCCAGGAGGGGCAGGGCCACTGAGATCCAGGCAGGGAAGGACCGCTGAGATCCAGGCAGGGCAGGGCCACTGAGATCCAAGGGGAGCAGGGCCGCTGAGATCCAGGGGGTGGCAGGGCCGCTGAGATCCAGGGGGGGCAGGACCACTGAGATCCAGGAGGGCAGGACCACTGAGATCCAGGAGGGGCAGGGCCGCTGGGATCCAGGCAGGGGAGGACCAGTGAGATCCAGGCAGGGCAGGGCTGCTGAGATCCAGGCAGGGCAGGGACACTGAGATCCAGCAGGGGCAGGACCACTGAGATCCAGGCAGGGCAAGGCCACTGAGATCCAGGTAGGGCAGGGCCACTGAGATCCAGGCAGGGCAGGGCCACTGAGATACAGGAGGGGCAGGACCACTGAGATCCAGGCAGGGCAGGACCACTGAGATCCAGGCAGGGCAGGACCACTGAGATCCAGGAGGGACAGGGCCTGTGAGATCCAGGCAGGGCAAGGCCGCTGAGATCCAGGTGGGGCAGGGCCGCTGGGATCCAGGCATGGGAGGACCAGTGAGATCCAGGCAGGGCAGGGCTACTGAGATCCAGAAGGGGCAGGGCCACTGAGATCCAGGCAGGGCAGGGCTGCTGAGATCCAGGCAAGGGAGGGCCACTGAGATCCAGGAGGGGCAGGGCCGCTGAGACCCAGGCAGGGCAGGGCCCCTGAGGTCCAGACAGGGCCGCAGAGATCCAGGCAAGGCAGGGCTCCTGAGATCCAGGGGGAGCAGGGCCACTGGGATCCAGGCAGGCTAGGATCCCTGAGATCCAGGCAGGGCAGGGCCTCTGAGATCTAGGGTGGGCAGGACCCCTGAGATCCAGGAGGGACAGGAACCCTGAGGTCCTGGCAGGGCAGGGCCGCTGAGCTCCAGGTAAGGCTGGACCCCTGAGATCCAGGCAGGGCCACTGAGATCCAGGCAAGACCACTGAGATCCAGGCAAGGCTGTGCTCCCTCCAGAGGCTCCAGGGGAGGGTCCTTCCTGCCTCTTCCAGCTTCTGGGGCTCCAGGCATCCCTGGGCTCTTGGCCGTGTCCCTCCCGTCTTTGCCTCCATAATTTACGTGGTTTCTCCTCTCTGTCCCTGTGTCTTTTCTGTCTCTCACAAGGACACCTATCATTGGATTTAGGGCCACCCTGATCCAGGATGAGCTCCCCTCAGATCCTTCACTTACATGTTCAAAGACCCTGTTTCCAAATTAAGATCTTATTCACAAGGTCCAGATCGATATTAATTTTTTGAAGATACCTTTCAACACAAACAAGCATGATTTCTAGGCTCCCTGGCCCCAGCAGGACCTAACTGTGACCAGGAGAATCCAGACCATGTGGTAACACTAACCATGTAGATAGATGAGCAAAGTGCACTTGATGTAAAGCCTTAATATACATCTACAGCATAGAGTTCATTAAGCCGGGATTTAAATTTTATTTCAGACAATTTACTGCCTGTTTTCAGGCACTTACAGGGAATATCCAATACTACACTGAATTTGTCTTTAAAAGCATAATAATTTAGGAAAGAGCTGTTCCCTACGGAGCAAACCCCTACATTTCTGCTTTGATTTGCTGTTTCTGGCGCTGGGGTAGGGATGTCAAAACTGGGAGAGAACGTGGTTGGGTGAGGTCCCATTGTCCCAAGAATAGAGATTAACGTCCATCCGGAACTTGTGAATGGGACCTTATTTGGGCATAGCACAGCCCTGTCCCGCCTGGATCTCAGGGACCCCGCCCTGCGTGCGCGTCAGACTTCCGTTGTCCAGAACTGGGGGACCACAAACTTTTGTTGGTGTAAGAGCCCAGGTCTGGGGTCCTTCGTTGGGTCAGGTGTAGGAGACTCCTACAGTGGGGACCACACAAAGGTGTGGGACCACCGGAGCTGAGACCCTGGGTGGAACCCACCTGCAACGCACAGAAATCCAGCAAGGACTCCTTAGCAGGTTGACGAGATGTTTCTGCCTAATTGCCTCCCCCAGGGTCACCCCGAATGTGCTTTGCTCAAAGCAGGAAATTCGTATGCCCGCACCCTGGTTCTACTCTCCTGGACATACTCCACTCTCCACGGCTCAATGACTGTTTCACTTTCGATTCCCATGCACGGGGTCTGGGAACACGTCCCAGGTCATGGCTCTGTCTCTCTACCAGAAAAATGTTCTCCTTCGCTGCTGGAAAAAAAGGAAAAAAAAAAAAAAACCCGGACTACTGTTCTTGCTTTAAATAAAAAAGTGCTTATTCACATCAATGTGGGGGAAAGCGGTTATTATCACACCTATATTTTGGGCTCAGGGTAAGCTGGGAATGTCTCTTTAGAATCACAATAAATCCAACCAAGAGGATGAATGTGTCAAAAATGAAATTGGGTACTCAGCTGGGTTTCATTATGGTTTTTCAAAAAATAAATGCTGTTTCCAGTTGTTATTTATGTGCTCTCGGAGTGTAATGGTTGTAATGATTAATACTGAATTTCTGAATTTATTCTAAAAAGGCACTTCATAAATATTGAACAGCACTATTATCTGCAGGTCCCTCCATTTATTTTATTAAAATGGAAATTCAGAAATCATCAATAAAGTGATATTGTGCAGTTGGAGGTGGCCCTGGAGAGGGGACAGCAATGCCACCTCGTTAGCACCCCCCGCGGAAGGATGCGCGTGCCTTCAGTGTGTTGGGCCCAACGCCGTGTGGCTTCTGGGCTTTTGCGGGGATGCCTCTGGGCTGAACTCGTGTGTAGCATCGACCGGTTCGATCGGTACGTCTGTTCGAACAGGGACGTTCGACACGAGTCCTGTTTGGGCTTTAATCTTCCACCGGGGAGGGAAAGGCGGTAGGTATTCTGTAACAGACATTCTCAATCAGACCTGCTTTCTGGGTTATTATTTTGAGAACGTCTCCAGAAGGAGGTCAGGGGCCTCTATAAACAAAATCTCGCTAATCCCCTCAGCACTGGTGAGATGTAGGCCAGGGCAATTTTTTACCTCTGAGTGCCTGGCGGGAACATTCCAGAAGGCTGTGAGCCCGTGGACGTTCCAGGATTAGACTGGGTGGTCTGTCGTGGCAGCTTGCCAGGTCTCCGGGGGCAGAGCACAGGCGCCACAGAGCAAAGCCAAAGCCCGCGGAGTCGGAAAGAGAAGTGAAGGGCACACATACGTCCGGGCTCTGGGAACGTCCGGGTTCAAGCACGTATTGGACACTAACTAGATACCACGGTCTTGGTGTTCAACCCGGGAGTTCAGATCAACCCCCGGTCTTGTCGAGAAAACAAACAGATACCGTAGATTTCAGGGCTCTTATATTCTTTCTTGATCCTTCAGCCCAAGATAGGTAAGAAGACGACTAGCGTCTGCTCGAGCCTTAGCTCAACATTCCAGGCTTCTCCAAGATGGCGGCAGGACGTGCTATGCGGCCTTCAACCCTCTCCAATTGCTCTACTCCAGCCATGCTGTTCTCCATAGTGCCTGCCAGACCAAAGACCTGTTACAGAAGTTTCTGGAAAGCAGGCAGGGCTGGGGTAGAGCCTTCGGGCTGGCATGGGTGGGGGGCTGTCAGCACTGCAGGCAGGATGAGACCAAGCGGTGGAGAAGTTACCAGAATGTGGAGGGCTCAGTAGCAGGAGCCCAGGTGGGGTGAGCCAAGAAGAGACACGGATGAATAAACACCCAGCACCCCGTCCTCCCTGCTCCCGCTTCCTGCCACGTCCCCATCGGCCAGTCCCCACCGGAAACTGGAACACAAGAGCACCCATCCATGTGGTGACGAGGAGAAGCTCTCTGGCTACACAGCAGGGAGGAGAAAGTTGATGGGTAGACGCAGGGGGCAGGTGGAAGCATTGAGCACAATGTTCGTAAAGCCGCCAAGAAGTTTTTGCTGCAGAATGGGATGGTGAAGGCTGTGTCCTTCAAGATGAGAAGTGTCTGCTGCCCGGCATGGACTGGGGGTGGGCAGATTGGTAGGTAGTGAGATAGCATCCTCGGTGTATGCCCTTCATGGGGCTGGTGTAGGGGTCAAAGGCACACGTAACTCGAGTGAAGGGTTCTCCATAAACCAACGCCCCAGAAGTGCAGCCATCACCATCCTTGTGACCCTTGGTGGCACCCTGCATGCACACACACTGTGGATTCAGCCCTCGAGGGATGATGATCCAGGGAGAGCCTGAGGGATTCGCAAGGGTTGGTCACAACCCAGCCTTCAAAAGACCCGAAAGAAAGCTTTCACACACAAAACCTCTTCGTATTCAACTTCTCTCTCTCTCTCTTTGTCTCTCTCTGCCTCTGAGCATCTTCCTCTTAAAAATAAGGATGTGCTGGTAGGATGTACAGAAATTGGCACCCGTGTGCACTGTTGGTGGGAAAGGACAACAGTGTCCATGTGGTAAAAACAGGATGGCGACTCCTCAAACAAATGAGCACAGAATATGATCCAGAAATCCCAGTTTTGGGTAACTACCTAAAATAATTGAAAGCAGGGCCTTAGAGAGATATTTGTGCCCTGTGTTTATAGCAGGATTATTAACAGTAGCTGAGAGGTGGAAACAACCCCAGTGTCCATTGATGGATGGATGGATGGATGGATGGATGGACAGATGGATGGATGGATGGATGGGTAGGTGGGCAGATGGTTGGATGGATGGATGGATGGTTGGATGGTGGGTGGGTGGGTGGATGGATGGATGGATGGATGGACAGATGGATGGTTGAATGGGTGGGTGGCTGGCTGGCTGGGTAGGTGGACAGATGGATGGATGCAAGGATGGATGGATGGGTAGGTGGGTAGATGGATGGATGGATGGATGGATGGTTGGATGGTGGGTGGGTGGGTGGATGGATGGACAGATGGATGGTTGGATGGGTGGGTGGGTGGCTGGCTGGCTGGCTGGCTGGATGGGTAGGGGGGTAGATGGATGGATGGATGGTTGGATGGTGGGTGGGTGGGTGGGTGGGTGGATGGATGGATGGATGGGTAGGTGGGTAGATGGATGGATGGGTGGGTGGGCAGATGGATGGATGCAAGGATGGATGGATGGATGGATGGATGGTTGGATGGGTGGGGGGTGGATGGCTGACTGGCTGGATGGGTAGGGGGGGTAGATGGATGGATGGATGGTTGGATGGTGGGTGGGTGGGTGGATGGATGGATGGATGGTTGGATGGTGGGTGGGTGGGTGGATGGATGGATAGACAGATGGATGGATGGATGGGTAGGTGGGTAGATGGATGGATGGATGGATGGATGGTTGGATGGTGGGTGGGTGGGTGGATGGATGTATGTATGGATGGACAGATGGATGGTTGAATGGGTGGGTGGCTGGCTGGCTGGCTGGATGGATGGGTAGGTGGACAGATGGATGGATGCAAGGATGGATGGATGGGTAGGTGGATAGATGGATGGATGGATGGATGGATGGATGGATGGTTGGATGGGTGGGTGGAGGGATGGATGGGTGGATAGATGAATAACATATGGTCCATCCACACAGTGGACTATTACACAGCCTTGAAAAGGAAGGATGCTCTGCATCTGGTATGACCTGGATGGACCTTGAGGATGTGGTGCTCAGTGACATAAACCAGATTCAAAAGGACAAATCCTGTGTGATTCCACTTATATGAGGTCAGCATAGGCATCTCATCCATAGGACAGAGTAGATGGTGGTGCCAGGGGCTGGGAAACGGGACGGGAGGTAGTGTTTAATGGGGACAGAGCTTCAGTTTGGGGACATGGAAAGTTCTGGAGATGGATGATGGGCATGATTGCACAACAATACGAATGCCCTTGATGACGGTGAGCTACGTGCGCTCTAATTCCCCCGTTATATCACTTTTGAACACCCCACAATGTAGGTAGGCTAATAACCAGTGATGGGACTCATGGGGAATCCGTGATTCTGACACGGAATAGTGTGGGAGGTTCATTTGTAGGTCAAGGGGGCACGTGGTCCATGCACATGGGTGCCATGTGTGGTGGTAAAGGTAATCGTTTGTGGTAAGTTGGACCTTCTTCTGCAGTCCCTTGGAGACAAAGACCCATCAAGCGTGGAGACATAGTGGCAAAAACAGGGAGGATTGCAAATGGCGGGTGGTACGGTGGGTGTGGGGACAATCTAATGCACCTAAAGGCTTTCCATTTTGATGTTACAGAGAAACTCACAGAAGAGAAGTTTCTGTGCAAATAGCACAGGTTGCCTTGTGGCATGACGTCTGGAAGGTCAGGCAGCGCGGTGGGGGATGTGTGGGAGGCCATGGGCGAATTTCACAAATAAACCAATGAGTCACTTACAACAAGGTCGCCGGGCATTGATGGGAAATTGGAAACACCGTGCACAGCACCACCCCACCGCAAAGAAGTTTTTCCGGGCACGACAGGAGTTAAGATAGGTAATCGCACTTTTCATGTTTAAGGGCCAACGTGGCTTTCTCTTTTCAGAATGTCCTGAGGGACGTTTGGACAATGAGGCATGGTCACGGACTTGAGGGTTTTATTGAGTCAGAAAATCAATAACTACAGGCTATGGGCTGCAGACAGGATAGTTATTAGAATACTGTTGAGATTATCCGCCAAGATTCTCCAGGATGCAGGAAATGAGATTATGACGGGGGGCAGCGCCTGGGTAGGAGGATCTCGTCAGCCGCTGTGTGCACGTTAATTAAGGCTGCGTGTCGGCTCAGTGAGTGCTGAGTGTTGTGCCTGAATGTCTTCCTTGAGGACTCTACACACAGTGCAAGACCTCAATCTTGCCCCTTGTAGAGTTTCTTTGTTTGTTTGGTTTTTTAACGGAAGGGAAAGAATGTTTAGTCACATGCATAACTTCTTCCAACATCTCCTTAATATCGCTGATGTGGAGCTCACGTAAAAGGGGCAATTTTCGCGTCTAAAATCCAGTGCCGTTCAGCACATCCACCATGTTGGGCCACCATCACCTCTCTCTCGTGGGAGGACAGTTTCATCCCGCCACATGGAGACCCTGTCCTCGTTGGTGGTTGTGCCATGTCCCCTCTGTGGCTCCCGCCAGCCGCGGATCTAGTTTCCTTCTGTGTGGCTTTGCCTGTTGTGGACATTTTCTACATGTGGGACCAAGCACAACGTGGCCTTGGGTGCCTGTTTGTCTCCCTGAGCCTCGTTCCCTCAAGGTCCATCCACGTGGCCACAGGTGTGAAAGCCTTTCTCCTTTTCGTGGCCACGTCATATTCTGCTGCTTGGAGACACTATGTCGTGCTTACGTGCACAGCCACTGGTGGGCATTTGGGCTGCTTTGACCTTTGAACTGTTGTGAGTCATGCTTGTGCGCACCTGGCTGGGGCCCCGGTTTCCAATCTTTGGGGTGCCTATGCAGGCATGGCATTGCTGGGTCGTACGGGCACTCCGGAGGGCAAAAAAAACGCCATCTCTGTTCCACGCGCAAAGTGGCCACGAGACAACGTGGTTCCGCGTCTCCATTGATTCCCTGACTTTCCCGAGGTGTCTGGGCACCGCGTGGGGGTGCCCGTGACCGGGAGCAGGGCAAAGCCACCGTGGGATGCACTCTGCCAACCCCAAAGGAGGAAAGGAGACGTTGCGTTGCGTCGGGAGCGGCTGCTGGTCACCCTCGTGGGGACGTGGGGTGCGGACCGGGCCCCCCACGAGCTCCCCAGAGCCCCCTTTGCCGGCGGAGAGGGGAAATATTCAGAGGCAGCCGGTGGGATGCAGCAAGTCAGAATTCCTTCGACGCCATAAAACTCGCCAGTGTTTTCTTTCGTGCCTTGTTACGTCTTCCTTCGCGCCCGCGGTGAGTGGCCTCCCGGGCTCCCGGCGTGTTTCTTAATTGGCTACATAACAGTGTTTCCTGTGCAGACGGTTTCCTCATGGACGCCCTGGGGGCAGACACTTTGAGCCAGGAAGGCCGGCCGCTGCCAGGTCCGTGGCTGGAACGCCTCACCTGGGTGACGAGCTCCTCCTTCCGAGATGTAGGATGTCACCCACGTGGTGTCATGTGTGGGCTGGAGGTGCTCCCTGAGCTGCTGGGGGGGGCTCTCGGAGCGAGCTGGAAGCCGCTTCAGGAACCCAAAGACAGTGGATGAGACGAACGGGACGGCGGGGAGGCGGGGACAGAAAAGCCAGGGTGTTGTCACCATTGCTGGTGGCTTTGTGTTTGCTTTTGAAATAATCTCACGTGTCCAGGTGCCTTGGAAGATGGGCCAAAGGACCCCTGTGTCCCTCCAAGAGGGTGGGTCCCAGAGACGCTCGGGGATATCACTGCCATAAGCCGGCCTGCTGTTCTGGTGATGAAAACATTAGGAGCAGGTGCCTTTTCAGGCCATTTCGTTTGACACGTTGACATGTGTGCCACGAAGCCCAGTGTCACCAGCCACAAGTGTGGGGCACACGAGACACTGGATCAGATGCCCGTCCTGCAGCCCACCGTGTGTGTCCACCAGCCTCCTCCCAAGTCCGCATCTGTCTTCATGCGCTGTGGGCTTTCCCTTTGGGTTTGAGCCCACTTCCAGACACGGAGTGGCCCTCGTGTCCCCTGTGCACCCGGACTCTGCCTTTTCCTCCAAGAGGCTGTGAGAGGGGGCGTCCCACAGGGAATGCATCGGGCAGGCAGGCACGGTGGCTGAACGGGAGCCACCCACCCCGAGAAGCCACGTCCTTGTCCTAAGTCCCGTGGCCTGGGAACGGGGGCAGGTTTGCAAACAGGGTCTTTGCACATGTGATCGGGTGACGGATCTGGGGATGAGCTCATCCTGGGTGAGGGTGGCCCTACACGCGATGACAGGTGTCCTTACAAGACACAGAAGTGGGGACACACAGGCTTGGAGGAGAAGCCACCCTGTCCCAGCATCCCATGTTGGCTCGGATGGCATCCGCCTCCTCGAGCCTCGTGCTGTGTCAGCGTCAGACTCCCAAGAATCATGTCAATGAGCCCTAGCACCAACTGACACTTAAAAGGCCATTTTAATTAACTGCTTTGTCTTTGCTGAACGCGACAAGGGGAGCACGGGGGGGACGTGGAGAGGAGACATTGTGTTCAAGTGTGTTGTGTCCCTGAGCCACCAATTAAATCCTCCAGACTCGTCGCGGGGGGCGGAAAATGACTTTCAAACAGGAAAACTGGGAAGGCGGTCCCTTTTATTGTCGACGGTGTATCGCAATCGGAAGCAAGTTCAAACAAATCACGCTGTCATGCTCTCCCTGAGTAACTTTTAGTGTGTGTGTGTGTGTGTGTGTGTGCGCGCATCACGGCTTCTTGTGATGAACACAATACCAGTCGAGAGTAAACTGAGAGCGGTGTTCCTGAGCCCCAAACAAAGAAAACCTTTTACAAACCCCCTGTGCCTAATTTCGTTTTAGAAAATTAGATACTCAGAGTTTTGCATACGATAACTGTGTTACCAGGATACAATTTGGTCTGGGTTGCTGGCTTTAGTGCATACGGTTCCTTAATAAAAAGTGTCAGTTAAAATGAAAATACAGCTTGGGTAATTAAATTTAATTGGATCTTGTCACTTTAAATCCTCTTTGTTTTTGAGGGTTTCTACAGAATTGCAGCTTCTGGTTTTGCTAATTTCTTTATTGCAAGCTGCTGGCGAGCCTGACCCTCCTCTAATGAACTGAGACCCTGTTTTCGCGGGGGGCTCCGAACCGTGAAGGTGATGGCCTGTAAAAGGAAGGGGCGGGCGTGGGGCCCGGAGGGAGGGCTGTCTCCCGCTAGAGGCTGGACTTATCTGAGAAGGGTGCTTCCAGTGCACTCGCAGCCGGAACGCGTGAAGGGGCTACTGTTGCAGGTGAAACCCTGGTTCTCCAAGATGCGCCACAGGGCGTAACATCCACGCACATATACTGTGTACATTGTAGCCACCTCGCGGGACAGACGCTTGCTCAGAGCTACATACACCCGGCGGTGTATGAGTTTGCCCCGTCTGCTATAACAAGTCTCTGGGAGCTGGGTGGCTGGAAACAACATACATTTACTATGTCTCAGGGCCCAAGGCCAGAACGAACCACAGTTAGTATGGAGGTTGTGGGAAATGTGGGCAAACTGGTGGGTGCCGCGAATGAGGGGCTGCAAACTGAAGTCTTCACCCAGGAGCCACGTGAGCCCCGGATGCTTGTTTGCACACTGGCTGCATGCCCAGCAGGCCCCGCGTGCCGGCTTGCACGACTCATCCTTTCTGACCAAGAGGGGCCCCATCTCCTTGCTGTAGCTCCCCAGGTCCTGTGTCCAAACTTAAGAAAGCTTTGCCTGTGGAGGAAAAATGGAGGCATGCACTGTGGCTCTGGAACTGTAAAAGTTAAAAGGCTTTACAAGACCCCTCAGGGCCGATTCTCCTTAAAGGCAGCCAGTCTAGCCTTGTGTGCCTTCTCTGTGTGAAATGGCCCATCAGGTCACGGTGGAGGCCTTCTTTCTCCCCCGGAGACAGCCACGTATTTCACAGATGACCCAGCTGAGGACTCAATGGAGATGTGACCTGGGGGCTTGGTGCTCTGCTGAACTTATCTTAATGGCATGCGACCCACAGTGTCCAAGCTCCGTTTCCACATCCAGAATTTCCCTTAGTGGGGGACACCGTGGGGTGCCTCTCCCTCCCAGAGGGACGTACCTGGTGCACAAGTACCTGGGGTGGTGGCTGAGGGGCTGGGGACGTCTTGCTCACCTCCTCTACCTGTGCTGCACGTTGGATGTCTCACTTCCCCAGACAGTCCTCTCGCCCGGAGTCTTTGCAACCCGCCTTCCACACGGTGAAGACCATCCTCTGAAAGCCATACAGGACTCGCCCTGATTCCAGAAACTGCGGTTCTCGGTGTCGCACATTCCCCCATCTGCCTCCGTCTGTGGAGCCGAGGGCCGTACACGATGCACGAGGGTGAGCCTCACCGCGAAGCTGGGTCACGGCAGAAGGACGTCAGGCTTCAGGCTGGAGGTCCCGGGTCTGCCTGCCCATCTCCCTCTTCCTACCAAGCTCACAGCCAGGTGCTGAGGTGTTTCTGACAGCCCGACGCAGCGTGGCTCACGCGAACCCCTCTAATTTATAGAGGGTTTCAGCTTTAATCTTGCCTGTTCTGCTCCTGTACCCTAAATTATCAATCACTTTAATGACAAGCAGGGAAAGTAACAACAGATCTCAGATGACAGTCTTATCGCCTATTTTAATGCAATTTCCTAAATCAAACAAGCTTTATGACTAAAGCTCATAAAACAAAGTAAGAAGTTAAAAGAGATACAGTCAGGACAACAAGTGTTATACAGATAGACTCATCCAAGCTTTGAGTTCACACATACGACGTTCCTTTCCTACGAAAACACGCAGCAGGCTTTGCAATCTGTGTCCGCATCAGCCGGGGGGAATGTTGACAGTCGTTGGTGACGCCCTGAAAAACACCCATGCATTTAAATTTCAGGACTTGAAAAAAAAATCAACTTCAGGACTGAGTTTCCAGGTCCTGGGACCCTGGTAATTTTCTGTTTTCTTTTCTTTTTTTTAATTTTTTAAAGTTTATTTATTATTTAGAGAGACAGAGACAGAGCATGAGCATGGGAGGGGCAGAGAAAGAGGGAGACACAGAATCTGAAGCAGGTTCCAGGCTCTGAGCTGTCAGCACAGAGCTCGACGCGGGGCTCGAACCCATGAACCATGAGATCATGACTTCAGCCGAAGTCAGACGCTTAACCGACTGAGCCACCCAGATGCCCCATTTTATTATTATTATTATTATTATTATTATTTATTTTTTTGTAATTTTCTGGGTTTGACTGACATTGACTCTGCTGGATTAACATGACTTATTCAAAGATGGTATGATGCAGACCTGTGGTTGCTCCCAAAAGGTAATTGAAGGCTGAGATCTGGGCACCTGTGAATGGAATTATTTGGAAATTGGGTCCTTGTGGATGCGATTCAGTTATAATAAGCTCGTGACGGTAGGTCCTTGAGGCAAGAGGCTTGGTGCCCTGAGAGGGCACAAGGAAAGACTGAGGAAAGGTGTCCACGTAAGCACCCATGCACTGAACTCAGACTCTGGGAAGCACGCCCCGGCGGCCCCCTCTTGCAGATCATGCCGTGGCAAAGCCACAGACTCTTGGGAACACGAACCCGCAACCCGCGACTGGCCCGGCCCACACCCAGAAACCAGACCCAAATTTAACATTCTGTGGCAGCGTGAAATATTTTGGATGGTCGGATTCACCTGAACTCTAAGGGACACAGAGGCGCCCTTGTTTTGAATGTTTAGACTGCAAGGTGACATATTTATGGCGAGAGAAGACAGGGCCACATGGAAGGAAGAAGTTTGGATGTGGACAGAGACACACAAAAATCTCTCCCTGGAAGAAAACGTCGTTGGCGATCGGGGAGTGTGGAGTGCCGTAACTGCCAGCCCCTTGCCTGAATGCTCAGAGAGCCAGGGCTGAGGGACCGTCACTCCCTTCCCCCCAAGGACAGACACCAGGATTTCTCGTTGGTGTTGTTGTGTTAGCTAGTTCTGTGATCTGTGAGTATAGAGGGTGCAAGAGCCCAGCCCCCAGTGTTTTGGGGCCACGCACACGGCCCCACATGTGCTGTCTCCCCCTCTGGGTGTTGACAACCTCCCCCCACAAAGTTCTGCCTATATGGCTACCCCTAGTGGCTGACAGGTGCTCACACGTTCAGCCTTCTGGTCAACCCCTCTATGTGCTTGCTCAAGCCACAGCCACAGCCACACCCACACACTTGTGGCTCCCAGGAGCTCCAGTGTCCAGACCGCAGTGACGCCTAGGGGCTCCTGAGGGCAGGTTGTCCTGTTGGGGGCACACAGAAACGTGAGGACGGCAAGACAGTGGCGAGGGACTACGGGAACAGCTGGCTGGCCTTATCTGCACCCCACACTGTCGTCCACTGATGATCCCCACTGATGATCCACTCATGATCCACATGAGCATCCGCTGGGGGCCTGAGCCAGGGGCTCAATGGGAAGGGTGCCTGATCCATCAGCATTCTTCTAGAACATTCTATGGTCACGAGATGCCACTGAACACCCGTCCCGGGCTGCAGACCGTACTGTGTCCGAGTGATTGGTATTCAGTCCGTGTTTGGAATTTTAATGCACCCGCCCCGGTATCTTCGGATGTCTGGTTGACACTTCCTTCCACTTGCCTGCAACAACGTTCGAGGAATTAATAACGTTCTGGAAGGAGCCGAGGAAGACGGTAAGCGTGCTGCCATCTTATTTTCCTAGTGCAGGTTCACACGAGGCTGCCGTGACACCACGTGGCAGGAGGAAGGCTGCTGGGGGAGACAAAAGGAGTGAACACCTGCCTGGTCACCTTGAACAATGTGCCAAGGAACACGTTTTCTGTACGTTTTAGTTCCTAGTAATTACCAGGGTGGGAGATGCTTCTAGGACGGACAGAGTGGATCATCCAGGATGGGGGGGGGGTAGTGGGAGGGGGGCATCTATACGGATCTTGGTCTCAGTCATTGGGATAGAGGGTCCGGACTCTCGCCATTTCCCCAGACAGGACCAGGATGTGGGGTCTAACAGCAGCTGTGAATTAATGAGCCAGAGAGCGACAGAGGGACCAAGAGCTTGGGAAATCCTGAGTGGACAGGGAAGGGTAGATGGAGACAGGTCGAAGGGGGTAGCGAGTCCAGGAGAGAGAGGGACAAAGGGACAGAGGGAGAGGGAGGGAGACAGAGCTCCCCATACCGATTCCCCAGGTCATTGCGGCCCCCACGACATGCATTTTTTTTCCCCTGGAGACACATCCCAACAGTGCCCGCTAGGATCTTGCCCTCAGCAGACTCTGGGGTCCCAGCCTGACCCGGGTGGTCACCCACGCGGGATGTGGTATGTGCTGATGTGCATGAATTTTATCCATCCTCCCCATGAAGGACGCCTCTTTGCAAATTGTGCTCGAGGAAGACATTACCTTGTGAGTCTTCGGTGCATTTCTGCCTCCCAAGGGAAATATGCGTGTTGACTTAGCAGTGAGCCCATCCTGGATGCTTCTCACACCGCGCATTTCTATCCTGTTTCATCGCTGGGGGTGGCGGGGCCGGCGGGGGCTGCAGTCGGGGGACAAGAGACCCATCTGTCCTCGGGACGGATGAAATACAGTCCTGGCTCATAATGGAGGGTGTGGCCGTTCAACATGGTGGGCTGGAGGATACGTACTGTATTTTAATGGATGGTGCTGGTTACCACCCTCGTGCAGCAACTTACAAAATGCAAAACCCACGTGTAGTGAATCTAAGTGGTAGAAAATGACCAAGAACAGAAATACGGCCGCGATCGCTTTGGGATTAGCCTGCATGTGACTAGAGTGGACTGTACTCTCTGTGCTTCTTAGGCATCTTTACGAGATAAATAGACCCATCCTGGGATGGAGGCAGGACAGGAACACAGGTGAATTTGGGAGGCCCGCGGATAACCGGTGAGGGCATCCACGCCGTGCCAGGTTCACGTTCAAGCAGGTGCAGGAGAGAAATGGTTGCCTTCGGTACTGAAATGTCTGAGCTCAGTGTAGCTGACGTAGTGTCCAGTGTCCTGTTCATTACTGATTTGCTTAGAAGACACCCCCAGCCCCTCCTCGACTTGTCTGCCAGACTCACCATGTGGTTTCTGCAGGGGCCAAGGATGCATCTCGCGTGATAAGGCTGTGACCGGGCTCCCTGAGCTGACAGCGGGTCTCAGACGTGATAGAGACCAACTCGAGGGGCCACAGACCTGGCGGGGTTGGGTGCTCCAGGCGGGGCTCCGGTCAGGCGGAGAACAGGTGCACGTCACGTACTGGAGGTCGTCAAATGCCAAGATGCACGCACACAGTGGCTCACGGAAGGAGCCCTTAGGGTCTTCGTCAGACACGTTTCTGAATTCTCAGTCGCGGTTTTCCAGAGAATGATGCGGTTTTCCCTTCCTGAGCGTTTGGCCGATCGAGGTGGACCCAACATCGCCCCGTCCCTCTGGAATGTGCCATCCAGGCTGGCCACCATGGGAGTCAAAATCATGGCGTCCAAAAGGGCATCGCTGACCCATCTCTCCTTGTATGTGGCTAAACGGAGCTTCCCAATCAATGAACAATCTTGACATGGGTATCAATCAAACAAACCTGTGTTTCCACATAGATTTCAATATCTGACTAATTGTGGAAGCGTTTTTGTAGAAATATAGAGTTGTACCAGTCAACACCTTGCTTTCCTTTGTACACATCTTTCATTGTTTTCTTTGTTGTGACTGGAGCGAACGTCAGGTGTATTGTTTTGTGACACATAAAAAACATCTTCTGGGGCCCCTGGGTGGCTCAGTCTGTTGAGCGTCCGACTTCGGCTCAGGTCATGATGTCACAGTTTGCGAGTTTGAGCCCCACGTCGGGCTCTGTGCTGACAGCTCGGAGCCTGGAGCTGCTTCGGATTCTGTGTCTCCCTCTCTCTCTGCCCCTCCCCTGCTCACGCTCTCTCTCTCTGTCTCTCAATAGTAAATAAACGTTTAAAAAAATAAAAAAAAATCTTCTTTCGGCCAGGAAAATCCAGGAAAATGAAAAAAATGTCCCCTCTTTACCAGGACCTCCTCACTATTCTTCCCCTTTCAAGGACTCCCTGATTTCAGTTTTTAATTGTGTATTTTATACAAAACAGATCATAAAAACGAGTTCTGAGACTTGGGGACGTTCAAATACCATCTTCAGGGGACACAGAGGGGAGAAAAGGGGCGAGGAAATTCATGAGAACAGAGTCCCTGTGTAAGGTCGATGTTTGTCCCTTCATGGATACGCATGCGTTTGATTGTCTAGCATTGGCCGGCCCTGGAGGGGCTCTGGGGGATTCGACGCTCAGAGAGGGTGGGTCACGTGAGGTAGTGAAGAGGTCCTGGTGAAGACGGGACATTTTTGCCAGCCTTGATGGCATGTGTTCCAGGGAGAGAGGTTTTAGGGACAACAATAAATATGTTTGCAAAGGACTGAGTTTCCATCCAGAGCAGAAGGTGTTAAAGATTGTGCTTGAGGGAGAGGCCTGCGTATTCAGGTCTGGACCTCCTAACGAGATTCTGCTGCTGGGCTAGTCGGTAACCCCCACAAGGGTCTCATTCTCCCTTTCTGAAAAATGGGGGCAATGCATCTGGGGCTGCTGCAAGGTGGGAATAAAACCAGGTATGTGGAAAGACTGAGATCAGCACGAGGCACGGAGTGAAGGGTCAAAAAGCCTGGCCATGCACTCTATTGCTGGGCGCGTTTTGAGTTTCTGAGAGTGGCCGTGGACAAGTGACCACACATTGGGCAGCTTAGAACAACAAATTGATTCCATCCTGCCCCAGCTCTGGTGACCAGAAGTCTGAGATCCAGGAGGGGCAGGGCTGCTGAGATCCAGGCAGGACCACTGAGATGCAGGCAGGGCAGGACCGGTGAGATCCAGGCGGGGCAGGGCCAGTGAGATCAGGGAGGGTCAGGACCCCTGAGATTCAGGCAGGGCAAGACCACTGATCCAGGAGGGGCAGGGCTGCTGAGATCCAGGAGGAGCAGGACCACTGAGATCCAGGCAGGGCAGGACCACTGAGATCCAGGAGGGGCAGGACCACTGAGATACAGGCAGGTCAGGGCTGCTGAGATCCAGGAGGGGAAGGACCACTGAGATCTAGGTGGGGCTGCTGAGACCCAGGAGGGGCATGAACGCTGAGATCCAGGCAGGCAGGACCACTGAGATCCAGGTGGGACAGGGCCGCTGAGATCCAGGCAGGACCACTGAGACCCAGGAGGGGCAGGACCACTGAGATCCAGGCAGGGCAAGACCCTTGAGATCCAGGAGGGACAGGGCCGCTGAGATCCAGGCAGGGCCACTGAGATCCAGGCAGGCCAAGGCCACTGAGATCCAGGCAGGGCAGGGTCACTGAGATCCAGGCAGGCCAGGGCCACTGAGATCCAGGCAGGGCAAGACCCTTGAGATCCAGGAGGGGCAGGGCTGCTGAGATCCAGGCAGGACCACTGAGATGCAGGCAGGCCAGGACTGGTGAGATCCAGGCGGGGCAAGGCCACTGATCCAGGAGGGGCAGGGCTGCTGAGATCCAGGAGGAGCAGGACCACTGAGATACAGGCAGGGCAGGGCTGCTGAGATCCAGGAGGGACAGGGCCCCTGAGATCTAGGTGGGGCTGCTGAGACCCAGGAGGGGCATGAACGCTGAGATCCAGGCAGGCAGGACCACTGAGATCCAGGCAGGGGAGGTTCATGCTCGCTCCAGAGGCCTCAGGGGAGGGTCCTTCCTGCCTCTTCCAGCTTCTGGGGCTCCAGGTGTCCCTGGGCTTGTGGCCGGGTCCCTCCCGTCTCTGCCTCTGTCTTCACGTGGTTTCTGCTCTGTCTCTGCCTCTGTGTTTCCCCTTCTGTCTCACAAGGACTCCTGTCATTGGATTCAGGGCCACCCTCATCCAGGATGGGCTCATTTTAACCCAACAGCATCTGCAAGATCGTATTTCCTAATAAGGTGACATCGTAAGGTTCTGCACGGATATTAATTTGGGGGACACTCTTTGGGGTCCGAAGGCAGCCCGTGCTGGCTCCTGTGGGCACAGAGGTGCCATTTGCCCAAGGAGAAGATGGAGAAAGTACGCGGTCCCCATCGCTTTTCCGCTTCGCACACACTCAAGAGTCTATGGTAGAGGAGACACAGTCCTCCACAAATTAAGAGACTTACCACAAAAGGTCAGAAGCTAAGCTTATAAAAGGGTTGTTGTGAAGTCAACAGCGAAGAGACAAACAACCCAATTAACGAGGGGGCGGAGGGCTGGAAAACATTGGTTGGAAGGAGACATACACGTGGCCAACAAGCGGGGAGAATGCACACGGTGTCACTCATCACCAGGGAAATGGAACTCAACAGGACAGTGAGAACCGCTTCGTAGCCAGCTGGGGGGGGGGGGGGGAGAGCGTAATTATGGTGACAAAAAGGGCACTTGTGTGACCAGTACTAATACACATGGACGTAACAGGTGCTGGAGGAGATGTGCAGACAGTGGAGGCCTTGTGCGTCACTGGTGGGAAGGCAGGACCGTTTAGATGCCACGGAAAACAGTGTGGTTTGTCCTGACAAAGTCAGGCACGGAGTGACCACAGGACTCAGCAAGTTCACTCCGTGGTGTCCACCCAGGGTCTTCCACAAGAGGAGCTCAACCAGATACGTGAACACACATGTTCACAGCAGCTCAAGCATGGAAACAACCCCCATGTCCATCGACGGACATCGATGGACAGATGGATGCATGGATGGATGGATGGATGGATGGACGGACAGACTGGGGTCCAGCTATGTCTAGGAATACTACTCAGCCATTAAAAGGAACAGAGTCCTGTGTGGAAAGAACCCCAATCTCCATCAACAGATGGATGGATGGATGGATGGATGGACAGATGGATGGATGGATGGACAGATGGATGGATGGATGGATGGATGGATGGACAGAGTAGGGTCCAGCTATGTTGGGGAATACTACTCGGCCATGAAGAGGAACAGAGCTCTGACCTGTGCTACCGTGTGGATGGACCTCAGACACATGACGCTCAGGGAGAGCAGCAGACACAAAAGGCCACGTCACGTGTGGCCTTGTTTGTAGAAAACAACCACACGTGCAAATCCACAGAGATAGAAAGTGGCTGAGTGGTCGCCAAGGACTGGGGAAGGGGAACAGGCAGGTGACATCTCATGGCGACGGGGTCTCCTTTGGGGGGATGAGAATACTCGGGAATGGGATGGCAGTGCTGGTTGGGCAAGATGGTGGTGACCCACGTGTCACTAATGGTAAACCTTATGTTCTCTGCGTTTTACCGTGATAAGCAAGGAGTTCTGAAAAGTTGATTAGAATGGGAATATCGAACCCGCACAGAAGGAAAGACGCGTGGGAGTGGATCTCGCGCCACACCCTGGATTCGAAGTCCCTGGGATCCGCGTGCTGGCACGTCCCTGCCCTTGGTTCCTCGGCAGATGCATCTGTCCCAACTGGGTGTGGCCGGGGTGTTACTGGCGGTGTCCTGTGCGTCCCCGTCAACACAGCCCCTGGGCCCCACCCCCCGCCACATTCCCCCTTGGGCTTGGGGTGATTTCCATGCACTGCAGGCAGATTTGAGCTCCCGGTTTTGCATATCTTTTACGAAAAACCCCTTCTTGAAGGAGAGAGAGAAAGATGTTCTCATCTTAAGACGTATGACGCTACAGAATGTCTTTGAAAGGTGTCGTATTTCCTTCCGTTACGGCCGCTGAATTATTCACAAGGAATTCTGCATGCTTTGGGGGCGGGAGTGTTGCTACCTGTGTAGACGGGAGGCCATCAGGGGCCCGCCTGTCCCCGCCGCGTGAGGTGGGCATTGGGGCTGCAACATGCCGGTGGAGGGGGCTCCCTGTGGAGGTTCCCTGTCCCCCTGGGCTGCACCTTGTGATGTGTGGCACTCCAGGGTGTGTCCAGAACCTTCTAGAACACACATCACCAGCCATGCATTGCGAGGAGTGGGGGGGGGGGGGGCGTGTTTTTCAATCCCCAGCCGAGACTTCTAATTGCGTGCAATCCACAGCATTACCGGGGCTGGTGGCCGCGGGACATTTTCACGTTCACCTGGGCTCACCTGGGCGCCTCCGTTCTGAATACTGAGGACGGGGGTCTGTCCCTTCCTGACGTGAGTCCATAAATCAGCCGGTGGCTCAGCGCGCGTCCCCAACGAATTCGCTGCCCGCCTCGCGCCCAGGTGCATATATGCGCGCATTACGGATGCCGCCGGCCGCCCGCGCTCCGCGGGGATGAGAAATGGGGCCCCTCCCCCCCACCCCCGCCACCGCCTTTGATGTGAAGTCGTGGTTGATCAAAATGCGGGCGACGCCGGTGCTACACCTTATTGCCATTCAATCCATTACGCCGCTCAGCTCGCATATCTCATCACCCTGACTTCTAATTTGACAATGACAAAGAGCTTCTCGGCGATTTTAAATTTCATAATTTTAATCTGTCAAGCCTGACATTTAATTAGTGCCCTTTGTAACCCGTAGCCACGCGCGCCCAGGGCTCCGCTAGTTTCCCTTCGGAGGAAACAAAAAAAAAAAATTTTTCTTTTCCCCGCCCCCATGGAGGAATGGATTCATAAACATGTGCATAACCGCCCGGTGGGGGAGAACGTCCCCACGATGCTCCATTAGCCCCAAATCGAGACAGATGAGGTTAATAATATTTTAAAGTGTGGCTTCATGGGATTAGCCGTGATTAAGCTGGGGCGTGCCCCCCGCCCCCGCCCGCGTGAGATGCTTGTCGCAAACGTGTAACGGGAGGTCTCGTGTCAACCGTTATGTGAGCCAGCACCGTGGGCGTGGGCGCCTTGAGGATCCGTTGCTGGGTGTGCGCACAAGGCGAGACAGGCTAGCACGCCTTCGGAAGGGGCCTGTGAGCCCTGCCCGGTCAGGGGTGGGGGCAGGTGGCATGTGGACCGTTGGTCAGGCCTCTTCGGGGGTGACTGGGGGGTCCCCGTGGGGAGAACCTGCCTTCACAGGCTCCCACGCGGGGGCCGTCTTGACCGTGCTTCGGAAACTCATCATTTCTGTCTTGATTCAGACCCAGATTCCCTTCTTCTGCACTGCCCGGCGGGGCTAAGTGACTGCCTGTTGACAGGTCTGGAGCGGGGCCCCATTTTCAGTCACAACCGTACCTACGCGTCCGTCCAGTCTCGGAGAGAAAAAGTCGACGTTGGGCGGTTTTGCAAACACCAGGGTTGCCTACTTGGCGGCTGAGTTACAATCCACGGTGTGGCTCGTGCCGTGGCTTGCGGGGCGTTCTGTCCCCCGTGCCCGTCCCTGTTCGGTAGATGTCTGTGTGACCCTGAGTCCACATAGAGGCTGACCTCCCCGCCCCGAAGGAAGTCGTGTGAAGGCGTTCAGACTCCCCTGGGGTCCGACTACGGCAGGGTCTGTCAAAGGGGTTCCAAAGTCAGGTGCACAGGCTCGAGTGCTGTCCCTGTAAACTTCCATTCATGCATCCGTGCATTCATTCGTTCCAGAAGCAACAATTCCCAGGCCGCTTGGGAAGCACCCGGCAAAACGCTCAGCCCGTGGTTGGTTGTATCACAAGAAGCACACGTTGTACAGGAAAGCGCTGGGTGATGCAGGGGCACACGGGGCTTTGCATCACGAGGTCTGGGCGGTTTGACCTGAGCCCTTTGCTCTGCGTCTCCGGCCCCGCCTCCCCCCCCCCCCCCCACCCCGTAAGGCATGTGCCTCTGGCAGGACAGGTGGGGACAGACAGCGCATGAGGAGGACGCAAGTTTAAACCACCCGGACGGTGCTACGGCCAACGTGGGCATTCGTTGCCCAATGCCATTGTTGTCGTTGCCGAACTCTCTTTAAAAGTTGGTTTTCTGGGGGCGCCTGGGTGGCTCGGTCGGTTGAGCGTCCAACTTCGGCTCAGGTCATGATCTCACGGTCCGTGAGTTCGAGCCCCGCGTCGGGCTCTGTGCTGACAGCTTGGAGCCTGGAGCTGCTTCAGATTCTGTGTCTCCCTCTCTCTCTGCTCCTCCCCAGTTCATGCTCTGTCTCTCTCTGTCTCAAAAATAAATAAAAGTTAAAAAAATTTAAAAAAAAGTAGGTTTTCTGGGGGCGCCTGGGTGGCTCGGTCGGTTGAGGGTCCGACTTTGGCTCAGGTCATGATCTCGAGGTCTGCGAGTTCAAGCCCCGCGTCAGGCTCTGGGCTGACGGCTTGGAGCCTGGAGCCTGTTTCCGCTTCTGTGTCTCCCTCTCTCTCTCCGCCCCTCCCCTTCTCATGCTCTGTCTCTCTCTGTCTCTCAATAAAAAATAAACGTTAAAAAAACAAAAAGTTGGTTTTCTGGACTCACAGAAAGCATCCTCACGCCTCGTAGCCTCCTGGTTATTCACCGGCCCTGTCCGAGCCCTGATGCTTTGTGCCTCTGGAACGCAGAACCAGGTAGTGTAGGCACAACGTGTGTGTTGAACAACCTCAAGATGGGATGAGGGACACACATGTGCTGCCACACTAGTCCCCTCGCAAAGTCCTGGGAACCGATGATAGAGTCAGAAAACTGCTTCAGCAAACACGCGTTGTTGTTTTTTATTTTTTAAATGTTTGTTTAAAAAAGTTTTTTTTTTTAAATGTTGATTTTTCAGAGACAGAGAGAGAGCGCGAAAAGGACAGGGGCAGAGAGAGACGGAGACACAGAATCGGAAGCAGGCTCCAGGCTCTGAGCTGTCCGTGCAGAGCCTGATGCAGGGGTTGAAGTCACGAGCTCAGAGATCCTGACCTGAGTCAAAGTCGGACGCTTAACCAACTGGGCCACCCAGGTGCCCCGAAATATTTCATTATACATTTTTAAATGTTTATCTGATAATTTTGAGACAGAGACAGAGTGCAAGCAGGGGAGGGGCAGGGAGAGAGGGAGACACAGAATCGGAAGCAGGCTCCAGGCTCCCAGCTGTCTGCACAGAGCCTGAGGCAGGGGTCGAACCCACAAACCGTGAGATCATGACCTGAACCGAAGTCGGACGCTCAACCGACTGAGCCACCTGGGAGCCCCAACTTTTGTTTTTCATTGGAATTATTTTGCAGTCTGCTCCCAGCCAGCCCCATCAGCCCAGCTGCCACGTGCACGGGTCCCCTAAAATGTGGGTTCTCAGTGGGCACAGACATTCTCTGGAAGCCTGAAAGATTGCACGGAGCGGCTGGCATATCTGTGTCGGGCTTCAGTCTCAGCTCCTTCCTTCGAACCTGCTGCAAAGTCACGGACAAAGCCCGGGGTTTGAAGGGCACCCTGGCAGGAAGACGGGTTTGCAAACTCTGGGACTTGTCCCGGCCTCTCGCGTCACGCGGTGCGTGGAGAGGCATTTAATCAACCTTGTTTGCCGAGGATGATTTTCTGAGGCACAGGGTTCGCCTCCCCAGTGGTCGGGGGAGATGGTTAATTGCTAGTTAGCAGACACACATTATGCACATTGCGTGCCCGGGTTTTCCAGCTCAGGTGTGTTTCCGAGAGCAAATAGAGACACTACTCTGGGGCACAAGTCTCTCAAGCACTGCCCCCAAGTCAGGTGCTCACAAGTGTCCCATTAGTGGGATGTCAACACATCCCTTAATTAAATCTTAGCACCAGCTATTCAGAGGCGAAGAGGAGAATAAGAATCACAGCATCTTCTTTCCTTTGGGCTGAACATAAATCATGGGTCTCCTATAAACGGTCTTGTCCCAAGCTGAGGGGCAGGGGACCCCCAACGGAGCCGGAACGCCTCTTCCGTTCTGTTTCCGGAGAACTCAAGAGACCAGGGGATCTAGTTCATACCATTTGCAGATGAAAGGAAGTGAGTTCTTTTGAGCCGGGAAGGGCCAACCCACTGACTTACCTCGTGACACCAGTCACCTGGGCTGTTTACAAACACGGATTCGAAAGGACAGGATGCTACGTGTGTAGTGCACAAGGTGTGTCGAGAACGGCGCCCGTCTTCCCCATCGGATTGAGTTTTTCCTGAGTTTTACAAGTTCCTGCATCTGGACGCCAGCCCTCGATCCATGACAAGTTTTGCAAACCCCGTCGCTGTTTGTTTCTCTGGCTTGCTCACCTGTTTTTAAAAGCATCCTTAATAAACAGACGTTCCTTGGACCGTACCTCACCACATCATGTTTTTTCTTTTTCATTACTACATTCTGTGCCTGGGTTAAAATATGTGTGTCGCTGGGGCGCCTGGGTGGCTCAGTCGGTGAGACGTCCAGCTTTGGTTGGTTTGTGAATTCAAGCCCCACATCGGGCTCTGTGCTGACAGCTGGGAGCCTGGAACCTGCTTCAGATTCTGTGTCTCCCTCTTTCTCTCTCTCTCTGCACCTCCCCTGCTCGTGCTCTGTCTCTCTCTCTCCTTCAAAAATAAATAAACATTAAAAAACTTTTTGAAAAAAGATGTTTTTCACTGCACTCCCCGCCCCCTGCCGCAAACCAGGAAGATGTCCTCCTACGTCGTTATCGAAAACAAAAACAAAAACAAAAACAAAAACAAAAACAAAAACGGTGCATTTGTCTGCCCTAAGTTGTCATAACAAATCACCAGAGACTGATGCGCATTATTTTCTTACAGTTCTGGAGGCTGGCAGTCCAAGATCAGGATGCTGGTTAGGACTCTCCCAGGCTTGCAGGCAGCTGCCTTCCAGATGTGTCCTCACATGTTAGAGAGACGAACAGACAGAGAGACAGAGACAGAGAGAGAGCATGCTTTTGGGTGTCTCTCCTTGTCAGGACACTAATGCCATCACGGGGAAACCCCCTTATGACCTCATCTAAATGTAATTACTTCCACCTCCAAACACCATCCCATTGGGTGGGGGAGGCGAGAGCTTTGACATATGAATTTGGGGAGGGGACATCAGTCTTCAATTCCCCATCTTCCTTACTGTTCTTGAATATCACCTTTGTAAAAGTGTCCATATACGGGCGTGCCCATCAGTCCACCCTGGTGCCAATGCCATTTTAATGTAATTTTTATGTTTTTGTATCCACTCCTGATACAAAAGAACACGTTTTTCTGCTCTCTTCTCTGAAAGTGACTTAGTGATGTTTGGTATCATAAAGATGTCCGTTCTCCCCAAATGAT
The DNA here is from genome assembly GCF_018350175.1 of Felis catus. NCBI lineage: Eukaryota > Metazoa > Chordata > Mammalia > Carnivora > Felidae > Felis > Felis catus. The sequence goes on from NC_058386.1 coordinate 604,869, forward strand.
CTACAGATTGAATTGGGATTTTGATTAGTAATGGATTCAATCTACAGATCATTTGGGGAGAACGGACATCTTTATGATACCAAACATCACTATCCATGAATGTAGTAAATTCCTCCTTTTATATAGGTCATCACTTATTCCTTTCAATAATGAAAAAAGAAATTATAAAATTGTATCTTTTGTAAGTGTTCTTCGCTAATTGGTTTTTGTTGACAGTAGAAATATGGTTGATTTTTTTTATATTGATCTAATGTCCAGAATACCTGTTAAATGCATACTTAATTCTAATAGTTTATTTGTAAAATAACTTGGACATTTTTATGTGCACAATCATTTTGCTTCTAAGCCATGACAATTACCTTCTTTCCGTCTTTCCATTTTTTTCCCTGTCTTATTGCATAGGCTAGAAACTCCAGTACAAGATTTAATGGAAGTAGTTATAGTGGAAATCTTTGTCTCCTTCCCAATATCAATTTAAACATATTTAATTTCATATGCTGCAACTCATTTGTAACATCATTAAATTTTGTCAAAATCTGTCACTTGCTTTTTGTCATTTATTGAGATGAACTGCTGTTCCCCCCCTCCTTTATCCTGTTAACACGATGAATTTCACTGATTTTTTTCCAAAGGCTTAATAAAATTTGCATTGTGGGAATAAACACAGAGTGCTATTGCTTTATTTTTCCTTTTTAAAAACTTTACAGATGTTTCCAGATTTAATTTCCTAATGTTTTCATTTTCATCCATAAATGCTTGATCTGCAAGTTTCTTTTTAATAATTCCCTGGTTTGACCTCATAAACAAGAGTTCAGAAAGTATTCCATCTTGTTGCAGATTCCAGAAGAGTTTGTATAAAGTTGGCATTTTCTTCTTAAAGATTTGTTAAATGTATTAACAAAGATATCTGAACCTGGCAATTTCCTTGTGAGAAAAATTTAAGTTATATGCTACACATCTTTAATTTGTGTTTTTATTTCAAAAAACGTGTCCATTTTAGTGAAGTATTAAATTTTGGCATCACGTTTTTCATATTCTTATTTTTAAAAATCTGTATAGAATCGACAGGCGTATCCTTCTTCTGATATTACTTTTTAATGTCTATTCTCTTATTTTGTTTCTTGGTAAGTCTTGTCAGGGGTATATAATTTCTCACAGTCTTTCACACAACCAGTTACAGTTCTGTTTATTTTCTCTGTTATGTTTATTATGTAATTCATTAATTTCTGTTATTTCCTTACGTTTAATTATTTTTCTAACTTCTTGAGATAGGTGCTGAACTTAATGATTTTCAGTCTTTTTACTTTTTTTAAGAAAAGCTTCAGGCTGTAAATTCTGCCATACAACTCTTAAGCTTTAATAGGTAATAGTTTTATTAACGTTCAGATCAAAATACTTTTTAATAGTGATTTTGACTTCCTCTTTGTATCTTCAGTTATTTGGAAGTGCAGTGCTTAATTTTCAAAGTTATGGCATTTTCTAGTTCCTTTTTTGTTATTTATTTCCAGCTGAATTGCCCAGGAACTAGAAAATGTATTACTTCGACGTCTGATGTTTATAGTAATTTGCTTAATGGTCTAGCATATGCCTAAATCTTATAAATGTTTCATGGGTGCTTAAAAAGGGCAAATATTCTGCAGCTATTAAATATAGAGTTATAAATCTACCCACTACACAAATACAGGGTATGATATTTGAACAAAATTAAAATGTTAAACTTACACTGAGTTTCGGTATGTTTGTTCTATCTACTACTCACAAAGTATGTTAAAATGTGTTATCAAAATTGTGGACTTGTTTATTTTTATTTTACTAATTTTTGCTTTATCTATTTTGAACTTTGTTATTCAGCGCATAAAAGTTTATCATTGTCTTATATTCTTGGTGAATTGAGTCTTTTTCTCATTAATTTTTTTTCTCTTTCTCTTTAGCATTTATTTTTAGTAAGTTCTACTTTGATACTAGCATAACCTCATTCGTTTTTTTGAGGTTGACATTTGCATGATTTAGGAAATTCTCATTATTTATGACAGATGTGTTCTATAGTGTCCCTGTACACAACAAATTAGTGAATATGGAACCACTGATCCTGTGTGAGACTCCAGTGACAACATTTTCATTAATGATCAACACACGACTGTATGTGTGTTTGTCTTTAAAGACACTTAACGAGTCTATAGTGTTGCTTCATCAGCATTACCTGATGGGCCACAGTACGAGAAGTCATGCTTGAATGAAGGTCATTGAACACACCCATTTCTCTGTAAGGTACATCCCAGCCTTCTTGCCCTTAGGATCACTGGATAGTACATCAGCAGTGTGCTTGGGGGCCATTTTAAACAGCAAAATCACCAAGAAAAAGCAGCCAAAATGGAAAAACAAACAAACAAACAAACAAACAAACCATGGCACTAATTAGACCATGGAAAGATGGAAAGGACACTTGTTTACAGGGTGAGAGGAGAGCTGAAATGGGGGCATTTAGTCAGTTTACATTTAATGTAATTATTGATATTTTGGAGTTACAATCCATCATCTTACTCAGTAACAAAAACATCCTCATGCTGAAAGATGGAGGGGAAATGATGTGGTTTAAAAATAGGGCATATCTGGGGCACCTGGGAGGCTCAGTGTGTTAAACGTTCGACTTTGGCTCAGGTCACAATCTTACAGTGTGTGGGTTCGAGCCCCGTGTCGGGCTCTGTGCTGACAGCTCAGAGCCTGGATGGAACCTGCTTCCGATTCTGAGCCTCCCTCTCTCCCTGCCCCTCCCCTGCTCGTGCTCTCTCTCTGTCTCTCAAAAATAAATAAAATGTTAAAAGATTTTTAAAAAATAGGGCATATAAAAGACACTGAAGATTCTGGTGAGGGCATATTTCACATGTGTGTGTACATGTATGGGTGTGCACGCGAATGCGTAAGATGCGGTTACATGCCATGTGAGTGTGCACGCATGACGTGTTTGCCCACAGCTGTGAAGTGATCTCTGTCCACAACACATGGTCCCCTTTTATCCTGAGCTGGCTGGGTGCCACCGCAGAAGGGACTCGTGGTGGCAGCCAGCGAGACAGAACCTGGAGGGTAAGACCATGTGATGATGGTGATGAAGACACTTTTGGAATCTCCGCATTCGGAGAACAACTGGGGATATTCGGCCCCCCAGATAAAAACCTCCCAGGCAAGCCGCCGGGAGGAGAGGGTGTGATGTGTGCCTTCAAATATTTGAAATATTTGAACGGAAGAGCCATTCGATGGGCCCTTTGTGGTCCACGGCACCGGATGACGAGCCAGGTGCCCAGAAGACCCCTTTCGGGTCTGCATCACGGAGGGATGTCTAAGGCCAGAGCCGTGCGAGAGTCCGATTGCTTCTTAATGAGGGGGTGAGTTTCCCGTCACTGGACGTATCCAAGCCGAGCCTGGAGCCCCACTCCCAGGAAACTGGACACAGCTCCCCAAGCGGGTCAGAGGCCCTGTGATCCCTCGGGAGCCGGAGAGAAGCCATTTTCCCAGTGTGCCTGCGGCCTCCTCTCTGCCCCTAGGGATGTCACATTCAGCGCTCAGCAGTTGAAGATGCTTCTTCGCGTCTTTTTGAGGCCACGGGATGTCTCCAGTGCAAAGAGCCTCATCATCTGGGCAGGAACTTGGCAAATTCCTCCAGAAATGAAGGATTGGGTAATATTGTCTCAGTCTCAAGGCTCACATTATACATAATTTGTTCCCCAAAGGAAATAGAAAAAAAAAAAAAAAACTACCCCAAACCCCTGATAAATTGGATTTTCTTTTCTTACAACAAATGCAGCAGTTTAGTCTGGAATAATCAAGACATTTTGTTTGAAAAACTCTGGATTTATTCTGGGAAAGTCCCGTGGGCCTGCAAGTTGGGACGGGCAAAGGGGGTGGGGGGGCTCTCAGAGGATTTACATTTTAGTTTATTTTGTTGTACATTTAATTTTACTTTATTTTAAATTATTTTATATTATTGTCCGTTACATTTTATTTTACTTTAGTTTATTTTATATTATTGTCCATTACATTTTACTTTACTGTATTTTAGTTTATTTTACATTATTTTACGTTACATTTTATTTTATTTTCGTTTATTTTAAATACTTTCTTCTTTATTTTTTTTAACGTTTATTTATTTTTGAGACAGACAGAGACAGAGCATGAACGGGGGAGGGGCAGAGAGAGAGGGAGACAAAGAATCTGAAACAGGCTCCAGGCTCTGAGCCCTCAGCCCAGAGCCCAACGCGGGGCTGGAACTCACGCAAGATCACGCGAGATCTCGCGAGATCATGACCTGAGCCCAAGTCCCACGCTCAACCGACCAAGCCACCCAGGCGCCCCATATTTTAGTTTATTTTATATTATTGTACTTTACATTTTCTTTTACTTCATTTTAGTTTATTTTATTGTACATTTAATTTTACTTTATTTTAGATTATTTTATATTATTGTATGTTACATTTTATTTTACTTTAGTTTATTTTATATTATTGTCCATTACATTTTACTTTACTGTATTTTAGTTTATTTTATATTTTTTACGTTACATTTTATTTTAGTTTATTTTATATTATTGTACTTTATATTTTATTTTACTTTATTTTATTTTATATTTTTTACGTTACATTTTATTTTACTTTATTTATTGTACATTACTTTATTTTACATTTTATTTTACTTTATTTTAGATTTTTTATATTATTTTATGTTACATTTCATTTTACTTTATTTTAGTTTATTTTATATTTTTTACGTTACATTTTATTTTACTTTATTTTAGTTTATTTTATATTTTTTATGTTACATTTTATTTTAGTTTATTTTATATTATTGTACTTTATATTTTATTTTACTTTATTTTATTTTATTTTATATTTTTTATGTTACATTTTATTTTACTTTATTTTAGTTTATTTTATATTTTTATGTCACATTTTTAGTTTATTTTATATTATTGTACTTTATATTTTATTTTACTTTATTTTATTTTATTTTATATTTTTTACTTTACATTTTATTTTACTTTATTTTAGTTTATTTTATATTTTTTTATGTTACATTTTATTTTACTTTATTTTATATTTTTTATGTTACATTTTATTTTACTTTATTTATTGTACATTATTTTATGTTACATTTCATTTTACTTTATTTTAGTTTATTTTATATTTTTTTACATTACATTTTATTTCACTTTATTTTATTGTACACTATTTTACTTTATACTTTATTTTACTTTATTTTACTTTATTTTATTTCTTTACACTTTATTTTAAGTTGTTTTATTTTACTTTATTACCGTATTTTACTCTACATGTTACTTTATTTTATTGTACATCATTTTACTTTACATTTTATTTTACTTTGCATTTTCTCTTCCTTGATTTTGTTGTACATTGGTTTCCTTTCCTTTATTGTATTTTCCTGTTTTTCATTCAGTTTTTCACTGAAATGCCGGAGAGTTGACGTACACGGCTGCCTTAGTCCATATCGTACGATGCACTGGTTCCACAACTGGACACATTCGTCGGTGCTGACGGTGATCAGGGAGGCAGATGAGAGTTTGTAAACGCTGCTCTGGCCTCCTCGGTCGGGTTGGGCAGCGATAACATCCGCCCCTGTGGGGCTGTGTTGCTGGCCTCCTGGTGCCCGGTTTCGAATGCTGCCATCGGACCAGGACTGAGCACGTGGCCCGTGGCTTTCTAAAGAGACCTTACAAGGCAAACTCTGAGGATGCCAACTTCCCGTGTCTTTTATGCGCCCGAATCTTGACACTTTGCTCTCTGGGGCCGAGCCCTCCCTGCAGGGAATGATTCAGTCAACACACTGGGTGCATGGCCATGTGCGAGCACCCTGGGCTCACCCCGTCGGTACGTTGCTTTGAGGAACATAACCCGTTCAGGGAAAGCGACGTGCCTCATTCTTACCGAGGGTTCCGTCTAAACGCCTGTTGGCACGAAAGTAACGTGGTCGCCTTAATTTTTGAAGGTGGGCACCGCTTTGATTTGGGCGTGTTCCCCCTTGCAGATGAGATTCAGAAGCAACGCTCAGCTTCTGGTGCTGGCAGACATGGCCGTGGGGTTTCTATTTAATGTCGTCAGCATCCTAGCACATTCTCTGCCTGTGGCCAAATGTCCCCCTTTTACAAGGACCCCAGTCACGTTGGACTAGGACCCGTCCTCACGACGGCATCGTAACCAATGATGTCGGCAACAGCCCCGTTTCCGAACACGCTCACGTTCCCAGCACTTGGGGGTTAGAGCTTAACCCAGGAATTTTGAGAGGACGCCAGCTTGTTACAGAAGTTGGTCTACGGGATGGATCCCGGCACAGACGTGGTCTGCCTCCTGGAAATAGGGAGGCACGTGGAAGGGTGTGCCGGAAAGTCAGGTGGTGGAAAGGTGCACATCTTTGCAGGTACGGACACCCTCGGCACCCAACACCCAAGACCGGTGTCATCCACGGTGGGCCAGGATTTGCTTCTGGTTTTGTATGCAGAAGGCACATATACATGCATATATATTTTATATATATATATATATATATATATACATAGATATATTTTGCATGCATAAGGCATGTACGCATGCACACATATTTACATATATACACACATATGTATCTTTTGTGTGCATGGGGCACATATACACACCTATCTTTATATATATATATATATAGATATATATATATACACACACACACACATAGATTTTGTATGCACACATCTATGTACACACATATCTTTATATATATACACACACATACATATATAGATTTTGTGTGCACACGGCATCTATACACACACATATCTTTATAACATACACATATATATCTTTTTATACACACGTGTGTCTGGAAATAAGTTTTAAAGATGACTCATGTTTAAATAACAGTGTGCCTGTAAAGAGTTATTTTTGAAACGTTGTGGCTCGTGGAACTTGTAATGGGTGGTGAGTTTTGAGGGTAGGTGACATATTTTCCCTCGAATGCCTTATCCCTCAGTGCCTTCCCCTGGGTGGAGGTTTAATAAATATCACAGGAGAGCGACATGGGGGAGGGGGTGTCCTCAGTGGCTTGATTATTATGGTGTGTTTACGCAGCTTGGTAATTTTAAGCAAGCAGAGAGTTCATTTATAAGGACCTGCCCGGGGACAAAGAAGTGAGAATTTGTCATTGCACACGCTTTCCACGGCACGACTGCGTGTTTCACATTCAAGTCTAACCAAGATCTCCAAAAGGCATCCGAAAAATGTCTTAATGTCTATAAACCCTTAATTTCCCCGTGCTCGGACAGCTCAAAAATAGACGAATGGATTTCTGAAACTTTCCCAGAAAATCCCTTTTGGGCCAAAACTAACATGCCGCGTGGAAAATAATGGGTAAGCATAAAATACTGAAAGCAGGGGTTTACAGTAAAATTATCATTTCAGGCTGAACAATAACGTTGTTATAATAACATGAAAGTCAGAATTCAGGTCGCTCTACAAACGCGATCTGTGGATGTCAAACCTCAGAATCCAGCTGCCAATCACGATCCCAAATCTAAAAAACACAGTCAGAGATTTACCACAATCCGGACCTGTTTTTGGCAACAAAATAGTTTTTTTTTTTATAAATAAAATAAAATTTTTGTCTTTATCGAGAAAAATGAATACTACTGCCTCCATCCGACGTCTGGCATGGGATGACGGTTTGTTTCAGCTCCAAAGACTAGGGTTTGGCAGCTGTTGGTAATCAGAAACCAAGAACTAGAATCAGAAAGGAGCACAAAATGTGACGCAGGAAATATGTTCATCTGGTACATATATTTTCAGCGTTGAAAAATGAAGTGTTCTGGACAAAGAGAGACGCAAATCCGAGAGGCAAAATGGGAGATTTGGGGTTTTTTTTTTTTTTGCTTTTTTCTGCTTCCCACTGGCAATTTCTTCTTATGTAGCATTAAAAACAAATAAGGAAGAAAAAGAAAAGAAAAAAGAAAAAAGAAAAAAACGAGGAGGTATTTTTCAAACACCGTCAGCCACCGCGTCTGTGCGTCGCAGGAGAGAAACACAGCCACACGGGGACGCAAGCTGGGTCGCCGGGAACCTTTCTGTTTGGCTTCAGATGGCTTCTCAGGCTTAGAAAGGCTGCGCGAGGTTACCCGGCCTCTACTCGGGTTGGATCACGCGGAATGGAAATCCCAGACGCGGGGATCCGCGCGCGTCTCGGGGCTCCGTGTTCCCGGCCTGCAGAAACGCTTAGCCGGCCGTCCCCTCCGGCTCGGACGTTCCCTGGTCCGTGCGCACACCTCGCTTTCCCCGCTGATGTGTTTTCCATCCCTGCCGTGGTGAAATCCGTCCTGCTCCTTGGCTGCTCGACTTGTGACCCGGTTCCAGGGACCGCGGTATGCTAGACCGTGACGTTAGGAAGGCCCAGCTCACCCCTGGCGGCCAGAGCGCATCATCCCATCAGCCCTTCCCCCGTTCCTTCCGGCCACGTCTAGCGTTCCTCTGAAATATGTTTACGATGGTCCCACGTGGCTCCTTAAATAGGTGAACCCACCCCCAGGCCGTGTGTCCACAAATTTGGCAAGGCCGTGGCTGCGTTTTCCATCCACGGTCTCCTGGTTTCTGATTTTCTGTCTTTTTCATTCCTAGCTCCTGTGGTCAGTCATCCAGACCGTGGGAGAGAAATCCAAATCCTGCCCCCCACCCCTGCCGCTGTAACGGGTATCTGGAGCGTCAGAAGTGTGCCTCCCACTGTTCCTGGAACGGGTGCCTGCTCCCTGCGACTTTTCTTTCTCTCTCTGGGAACCGGAAGCCTGTAGGGAGGCTGCACAGGCCTGGCGCAAACAGGCTCGAATGTGTCGGCTGGATGGGCGTCTCTGGGTTTCCTTTTGCGTTTCCCTCAGGGGGGCCACAACATGGCTACTGCTGTTCCTGCCATCACGTCTGCCTTCCAGGTGGGAAAATTAAGAAGCAGCATCCCAGTGACCGGAATTACCTCCCTCCACCACCCGTCTGTGGACTGCGGTGTAGACTGGCGGGTGGGGCCGTTTCTGAGTTGGGAGCGTTGGGGAGCAGGTGTTGGGATGTGGTTGGGTCCCGAGTGGATAGAAGACAGGCAGGCGGGTGTCACAGACAGCGTGCGAACTCCGACCTCGGGAGTGTGGGAAGAGGCCGCCAAGGACAAAGGGATGCTCTCGGCTGCGTTCACCTGCTCGGCCGCGGGTGACCTCGTTCTGCCATCCTCGGTGTGACCCATGCTCGGTGAGGTCTTGACGGGCCAGGGGCTTGGAGGGCGCCACTCACTCTCGCCGTGACCTGCTGGGAGCTGCCCCCGCACTGAGCAGGACCCCGAGAGCACCATTCATTGCTCTCAGAGGACAACCGGTCTCAGGGACAACAGGTGATGGGCTCAGCTGGGCCTTGCGGTCGGCCAGCCTGGCTCGGGGACTTCGAGACCCAGACGACAGAATTCTAGACCGGAGCAGATTACTTGCCCCGGAGACGGTGCCTTACGGAGGGCGGCCTCTGTTGTGAAGGTTGTGCACTGCACGGATCTCTCCCCTTAATGCGTCTGCACCAAGGGCGCCTGGAGAGGCTGGGCTCTTGGCCGTGATGCTGACGTTGGGGGCGTCAGAGAAGTAAAAGATACACAGCGTTTGGGTCTTTTTGTCGGCACTCTGGACATGTGGCCGGACGACAGGATGGAAAATAGGAGGTTAAGGCATAAAGGGGTGAGGGGAAATCCCATGGCGGGAGCTCGCGTCTATACTGGCCCAATGGGATGAGATCTGCACCCCCAAACCTGGACGACCGTCTGGCACCCCGCGAACGCCAGCCCCCTTACCGGCTGCAAAGTGGCCGCCGCTGACCACGTCTGGGGTTACGTCTCGTGTCACTTGGCTTTATGACTTTCTAGAAACTTGTTGGCTTGACTCCTGGCGGATGAGTCACATGAGAACCATCCATCACGTAATGGCTCGAGTAGGTGGGATGCATCCAAAAATTCTCTGAATGGAAACATAACCTTATAATCGTCTTACTTCCCCCCCTTCCTCCTTTTTTTTCCCAGAAATTCTTGGCTGTTCTCAAGCAGCTGTGTCTGGTGTAATAAAAATCAAGATATTTAAGTGGCACTTAACTTAAATATTTAAAGTAGTTCACTAAAGAGTCATCATCCACAGAGCACTGCGTTAAGCGTAATTATCGAAATTATGCCTCTTTTTCTTTTCAGGAAAGGAACAAAAAAGGCATGACCAAAATTTGAGCGGCCACTGGGGTTCAGCCGGACGCAGACACTTTTGTGGGCGTTCGAGCGGGTACCGTGCTGAGAAATCGGTGCGTTATTTTGGGAGGCGATGGTAAGATACGAGAGGGAAGAGACATTTCACGGGGGATTCTGAAATGGAAAAGACACAGCCATCAAGTATCACAACAGATCGTTAAAAGAATAGGGTTTTGGGGGCGTCTGGGTGGCTCAGTTGGTTGAGCGTCCAACTCTCGGTTTTGGCTCAGGATGTGACCTCACGGTTCGTGGGTTCGAGCCCCGCTGTCGGGCTCTGTGCTGACAGTGGGGAGCCTGCTCTGGGTTCTGTCTCTCTGTCCCTCTCTCTCTGCCCTTCTCCTGCTCTCTCTCACACACACACACTCTGTCTCTCTCAAATAAATAAACTTAAAAATTAAATAAAGACTACTTTAAAAAAAAATTAAGATTGTTCTTTTCAGGACTGTGTTTGCTCAGTAATGATTTAACAAAGGGTTGGGTATGTTCAGTCACTTACAGGGAAATAATTTCTGTGTTCTGCACGCCATTAAAAGTCCCACGCACCTGCCCCACCAAGCTCAGGTTTGCAGGGGCTGTGGCAGAAAATTACCAGCTCTTTGTTGGAACGGAATTCAGAACATTGCAAAATTCACGGGACCCCTGCCTCGTCTACGTTTTCCGCCAGCAGACGTTACGACGACACATTCATTCGTCGCCGTTACAGCCGCTGACACACGGGAGTGAGACCCGGTCTGTGACAATGATGAAGAAAAACCACACTGAAAGTAATTCTATTCTAAATTTCTATCAGCACAGATTATACCATTAACAACTGTTATAGGAAGTGTCTCGGCACCGTGAGAAGTGCGGCCAACAAACGATTGTGCCCCAAAGGCACGGTGACCGTGGAAAACGCCAACATTGATTTCCGCGGTAACCGTCTATCCTAAGAGAGTGGAAACACCTGGAGGTCTGCAATGACTTTTTCCCTGAGGAACTGAGATGTGTAAGAATAAGTCTTTCTTCCTTGTCTCCAAGAGTGTTTCTTGGTGTCCCCAGAAATCCTTAAAACGCTGGAATCATAGACTTTCCAGTGTGACGTCCACAGATCCACTTACGTGGCGTTGGCTAGTGTCGTCATTTCGAGAACGCGATGTAAATGGAATCATCGCTGTGAAACCTTCAGAGGTGGGTGTCTGGGTCACATGATGGTTGCACACTTTTTTTTTTTTTTCAAAAGAAAGTGCCCAACTCTTTTCCAGAGTGGCTTTAAGATTTTACCTTACCACCAACACTGTATGAATGATCTAATTTCTCTGCATCCTTAGCAATATTTAACGTGTCACGTGGTCGCAATTTTGCATGTTTGGTTTTCATTTGAATTTCCCTAACGATGAATCATGTTGAACATTTTTTTATTGTTGGCTTTTGAGAACTCTTTATATATTCTAGATACTACTCCTTTTTGGTATGGGGATAGCAAGTATTTTCTCCCTTCTGTAGCTTTCTTTTCATTTTCTAACGGGGTCTTTTGATGAGGTCCAAATGATCATTTTTTTCTCTTTATGGATTGTGTTTTCGGTGCCAACTCTTAAGAACCCCGCCTAGCCCTATACCCTAAAGATTTCATACTCTGTTTATTTTATTCTTCTTAGATGTTTTAAGTTTCCCTTTGAAGTTCATAATACATTTTGAGTGAAATTTTGTATCAACTGTGAGACCTAGACAGAGATTTTGTTTTTGGTTTTGATTTGCCTATGTTGTCTAGTGGGCCACTATCTGTTTGCTTTCTGCATTGAATCGTTTTTTTTTTCTTTTTAATTTTTTTTCTTTTCAACGTTTATTTATTTCTGGGACAGAGAGAGACAGAGCATGAACGGGGGAGGGGCAGAGAGAGAGGGAGACACAGAATCGGAAACAGGCTCCAGGCTCTGAGCCATCAGCCCAGAGCCTGACGCGGGGCTCAAACTCACGGACCGTGAGATCGTGACCTGGCTGAAGTTGGACACTTAACCGACTGCGCCACCCAGGCGCCCCCATTGAATCGTTTTTATACCTCGGTTAAAGAACACTTGGAAATGTTTGTGTGGGTCTATTTCCGGGTTCTCTTTCCCCTTCCGTGGATCTGTGTGTTCCTCTCTCCACCAATAACACACAGTCTTGATGACTGTAGCTATATAATGTCTTAAAATTCCATAGACTGATCTTTCTCCCATGACTTCAAATTCAATCTTAGTATCCTGTCCAAGGACCCCTCATCGCATCCCATGGGGACGTCGCAACCCCGTGAGTGTCCATCCACGCAGAATGGAGAGTTCACATAACTTATTCATCATTCATGGACCCCCCCCCATCATGTCCCCTAGGGAAAGCACAGCTCCACGGGTGTCCATGAAGGATGGACAGTTCACCATCCCATGGGTGCCCATGCAAGATAGAGAGCTCACGTGACTTCTCATTCATCATGCATGGACCCCTTGTCACAGCCCACAGGAACAGCAGCGTCCCATGGGTACCCATGGGATCAAAGATTTCACACCTTCAGTTTAAGTCATGGCGGAAAGAGACAGAGAGAGGAAGATTTAGTGTCCCTTTGTGGGGGCACTGATCCCACTTTGGGGGCCCCCATCATTATGATCTAATCCCCTCCCCAAAGCCTACCCACGAATACTGTCCCATTGGGGGTTAAATGTTCAGTATATGAATTGGAGGGGCGTGTGAACATTCAGTCCACAGTTTTTAGGAGTATCTTGAACTAGATTCACAATATCCCGAGTTAATCCAGGGGACTTGAGCCAAAACTCGGGGGGTTTCCTTTCAGTTCCTACTCCCCGGGGCGTCCTGGGCAAGCCAGGCTTCCTGCTAATGTTACAACCCCGTTTCTCCATCTGTGGCCAATGTCTGATGTCTCGTCCTGGGGCCCCAGCAGGGATGGCACATTTTCTGCGGCTTCCTCCGAGGTAAAGAAAGTTGCATGTCAGGAAAGCAACAGACTGGGTTTGTTTGGTTCTCCTTTTATTTTGTTTTACTCTATTTTTTTCTGATTTCTTTTTTATGTTTTATCGATTTTTGAGAGCGAGAGAGACAGAGCGTGAGCAGGGGAGGGGCAGAGAGAGAGGGAGACACAGAATCCGAAGCAGGCTCCGGGCTCCGAGCTGTCAGCCCAGAGCCCGACGCGGGGCTCGAACCCACGAACCTTGAGATCGTGACCTGAGGGGAAGTCGGATGCTCAACCGACCGAGCTCCCCCGGGGGCCCCTGTTAGCTTCTCCTCTTAAAACTCAGGTTCGGGGCTGGACAAAGACTGGCTTTTTGGAACATGCCTGGAGCCCCGTGCACCTGCTTTGCAATGATTTTCCGGTGAAGACATCCCCGCAAGGAGGGTGCATACGTTGTAACCCGGGCACGGGGCTGAGCACACGGCCGGAGGTGGCGGGGGGTGGGGGTGGGGGGCCTGAAGTCCTTTTTATTCTACTTGTCATACACAGACGATGACTTAAAAATAGCGTTTGCATCTGAAATGGAACCATCTATCTTCCTGAAAGATTCCAAATTTCCCCAAACCCTCGCACAGAGTTGGATTAAAACTCCGGCTATCAATCCTGCCCTGGGTACCATAGCTCACGGATATGTCCTTCCCGGAAAGCACTTGGCAACAATAATCAGCTCTGGGCAAGGCGCTCCCTAAAAAGCCGGGACGCGTTTCTTCCCCCCCGGAAGACGCTTCCAGGGGAAGGCCCGCCGGGCATGTGTATGATTTTTCATAATTTCCCTTTAAGCCTCAATGCGCTTCAATTGGATTAAGGAAAATAATCAATGTTCTTAATACAGTGTTTACTTGTAATATTTTCACTGGGCTGTGAGTTAGGTCTCCCAAGGTGAAAGATGATTTTAAAAATTGCTAAAAGTAATGATGCTTTATAGCTTAATTTAGATTATATTGAAAATTATGAGAGGTGGGGGAGGGGGACCCGGAGCACCCAGGACCGCTGGTACCTTATTAAACATCTCCGTGCGGTTGCAATTTAAACACAACACCCCATCACACATGCCGTGTGTTCATATATCAACGACGAGCATTAATAACATGTTAATATCTTTATTTCCATACGGTTGCTTTAATATACCATAGGGAGCCAGAAGCAATGTTCACTCAATAATTATTTCCAGTAGAACCAGCAGATGCCACGGAAGGAGTAGGATTTCTTTCCAACGGGGGCGAAATTGTTCCTTCTCGGCCCCTGGCCGGGAATGGACAGGTGAGATGCCAGCTCCCGGGAGCACGGGGGTGACGTCTTTGTGACTTTCACTGTCCGGCCGGTAAGGGGGTCCTAGGTCAAAAACGAAACGATTTTGGGATGCTGGGTGCACAGCTTTGAAGAAACGTGCTCGCGAGCCTTGGGGCCCGTGCACCAGACTCATAACGGGTCGGGCCTGGGGACACGCCCAGGGGAACAGGGCGAGGGGGCTCTTGGTGCTGCGTGGGAAGGAAGCTTTGGAAAATGAAGGCAGGTGGACGCCCAGGGGTTCAGATTCCACGGGTCTGGGACGCGGTCTGGATGTGGGCCAGGTGCTCACGAGTGCAAAAACAAACAGGAAAAGAGAGGGGCACCTGGGTGGCTCAGTCGGTTCAGCGTCCGGATTCGGCTCCAGTCACGATCTCACAGTTTGTGACTTGAACCCCTGCATCAGGCTCTGCACTGACAGCTCGGAGCCTGGAGCCTGCTTTGCATTCTGTGTCTCCCTCTCTCTCGGTCCCTCCCCCGCTCATGCCCCGTCTCTCTCTCAAAAATAAATAAAACATTTTTAAAAATTTAAAAAAACACATTAAAACAAATTTTAAAACATCTTATAAAAGTAAGTAAATAAAAAAGATAAATAAAACATTTTTAAAAATTAAAAAAACACATTAAAACAAATTTTAAAACATTTTATAAAAGTAAGTAAATAAAAAAGATTAAAACATTTTAAAAAATTTAAAAAACCACATTAAAACAAATTTTAAAACATCTTATAAAAGTAAATAAAAAATACAACATTTTTAAAAATAAAAAAACATTAAAACAAATTTGAAAACAAATTATAAAAGTAAGTAAATAAAAAAGATAAATAAAACATTTAAAAAAATTAAAGAAAACACATTAAAACAAATTTTAAAACATCTTATAAAAGTAAGTAAAAAAAATAAAACATTTTTAAAAATGTGAAAAAAACATTAAAACAAAATTGAAAACATCTTATAAAAGTAAGTAAATAAAACATATTGTCAGGTCACGTACATACTTTGTAAATGCTCGGTGTTTCTTTAAGGATAGTTCGCAGACGTGAGCATCTTACACAAACAGACCCTCCTTTCTAGAACGTTCCCTTCCAGTCACCAGACCGAGCAGCAGAACACGGGAGAGGCAGCCCGTAACTCGATGCGTGTGGAATAAACACATGAGAACAAGATCATAGCATTTGGAAGGGAACGGTCCAACGTTGGCTTTTTAATTTTGCTTGAATGTTTTAAAAAATGTACATTTTTGTGTCTGTTTGTTGGGTTCCGCGTGTATCGTTTTCCAAGGGCAGAAACGGTTCACCCAGAAGTGCTCCCTTGTTGCAAACACGGAGGGTGGAAAAGGTAAGATTGTCCCCTGCGTCCGACAGCAGAGGAAGCCACCAGGACTCACGTGTGATGCAACGATTTTGTGATTTAAAACTCTAGGGAGGGCCCCACCCCCACCCCGGCCCCCTGCCCAGAAAGGTGGGGGACATCCCGGAGGCGTCTTCCCCGGGTCCCTGCTCCTGCCTGGGAACATGGCTCAGCGGGAACGTGGCTCAGCAGACACGCGGCTCACGGCTTTGACCGACGGACCTTGTGACCTACTTCCTGTCCCTGAATTTTGTGTGCAGGAAGTTCAGGACGCGGGAAGGGCCGGCTTCGTGGGGGACGGTCGGCGTTTCCCCCAGCATCGTCGGGAAGCATCTCCTCGGGCACGTGGGGTTGGCCTACTAGTCATTTCAAGGGTGTGGGGGGCGGGAAGGCCACTTTTTACTGTCTGTCTCTATTTCCTCTATCATCGACACCTCGATCTGTGTGCCTATCATCTCAATCTGTGTCTACATCGTCTGTATCTGTGTCTGTACCATATCAGCGTCTGTGGTAATACCTGTGTCTGTACGTGTATCTATATCAGTACGTGTGTCTATTTCTGTATCTATAACTGTTTCTGGATCTTTGTATCTGTGTGCATCTCTCTATCTGTATCTTTGTATCTGTGTGTGTATGTCTATCTGTATCTGTATATATGTATCTACACCTGTCCCCTATACTTGTATTTATATGTATATCTATATCTGTATGTATACCTGTTTCTGAATCTATATCTGTATCTGTATGTATATCTGTGTCTATATCTGTATCTACATGTACATCTGTATGTATATCTGTATCTGTGTCCATATCTATTCCTGTATATGTATGTACATGTGTACCTATATCTGTATGGATGTCTGTATCGACACCTGTATTTGTATCTAGATCTCTCTCTGTGTTTGTATGAATATGTGTACCTGTATCTGTATCTATATCTGTTTCTTTTTTTATATCTGTTTCTTTATATCTGTTTGTATCTCTATCTATATCTGTACCTGCATTTGTATCTATATCTGTATCTTTATATCTGTGTGTGTATGTCTATCTGTATCTGTACGTATTGTCATGTGTACCTGAGCTATATTTGTACAAAGAAATTATGTACCTTTTTATTTGCAAAATACATAAATGTGTATCACATATTCTTAGAAGTTAACGAGCACATAGTAGCACATGATTTTTAAGGGAAAATGGGGTAAGAACATTATCCATTAAAAGGGAAAGTAAATAGCAGTCCAACGCAGAGAAGGTAAGGAGTTTGAGCTCCCGGCTCTGGCTTCTCGTCCCTGCGTCTATGCCTTGTTTCCGGAACGATCCTACGTGGGCCCGAGCTGGGTCTGCTGGGCCCTGTCCCCTCCGGCTGGCCTCAGCGTCCCCGCCTGGAACTCGTGCACGGCTCCTGTGCACTGGGGCATTTACGGGCGAGAAGCTTGTGGAAACGTCCGAGTTCCAAAAGCCAGGTCTGTGTCCCCATCTCTGCGGAGCACAGGACACAGCAGTGACTGGGACTTTCGGTCACTTTAATGTGTGCATGATGCATTCTCCATCCTGATTTCGTTCTGCAGACAAGTCTCTGTTCCTCTGCTGTTCGGGGCGGGGGGGGGGGGGGCGGGTTCCTTCCCGAAGGGGACTCATTCTGAGTCGTTACAAAAGTGCGTACGTGTCCAGAGATCTGGAGCTTTGAGGTGATGGTAAAACCAGTTTATTTGGGACCGAGGTATTCTGGGCGGCTGACAGCCGGTGTGGACGTTATTTCTTGTTCAGCTTGCTGTTTGGACCGCGGACTAAGGCACACTCCGGCTTCACGTTCTTCAGGCTGGAGCCGTCCGGGCTGGGGACGGGCAGGGCCACTCACAACATTCCAGATCTCACTTTCGTCGGGCGTCTGCCTGTCCACGGGACGGGAAGCACTGGCCGTGTAAACGTCTGCGCACATGTGCTCGTCCGTGTGGAAGAGCCACCGCGTGAGTCCTGCAGGGACAGTGGCCGTGAGCTGGGACAGGCGGCTGTAGCTCCTGGAGTCCACACGCCCTGCGATGAAGGACCCCAGACACCCAGGGCGTGCACGGGGCCCGCTGAGCCCAGCCGCAACGGTGCCCGTCCGTGGGTCTGTCCGCTGCGTCCACATGCACCAGACCACGGCCGGAGACACCTCCTTGCAGCGTTTTTCATGCACCTGTCCCGCTGTCCCCTGGCCAAAGACGAGAAAAAGAAAAGAAGAAGAAAAAGGAGGCTGTTTCAGCAACTACTGATGTCCGTAATCCTTCCCGGAGCCCCTTGGCTCGGCCGGCGAGTGGAGACCTCCAGTTTGGGGGAGAAGAAAATGCTGCCACCCAAACTGTCCCCCGAAAGTGCGGGCTGAGCGGCAAAGGGTGCCCGGCGTCCTGGCCACTTTGGTTCCGGGGACTCAGAACGCCTCTCGAGGGGACGCAGATGTTAACAGGGTCAGCGTCCTTCCGGGGCTTTGACGTGAATGAGTACGTGCGGGCGGCCGTCGAATCTCATTCCCTGTGGCCGCGGCAGGACTCCTGCTTCCCACTTTGCTCCACAGGAGGAGAGAGAGAGGGGAGAAGAGAAAAGGGGGGAACAAAGCCACCGGCGGGAGGAGGAGACAGGCCACCGGGACGGGCTGCAGGCAGATGCGTCCCCAAGGACGGGGAGGGGGCTGCTGAACCTCCCTCTTCATCGGAATGCACCTGCCGTGATCCGTGCTGCTACTTTTCCGGAGCCAGACTTCCCCAGGCACCCCCGCCCGCCCTGCCTGTGGATCCTGGCCCTCATACCGAATTCGAGGAACACATTCAATCCGTGCCTCCCGATGGTGCCATTAATATTTTAATTTAATCAGAATTCCTTGAACTTGCTTACCACCGCGAGTAACCTAGTTACCTGTCAGCCCCCATCAGGTTGTCATATTAGAAGGGATTGTCCTCGGAAACTAATCTGCTTTAAATGATTTCGTGGGGTGCTGGTCTATAAATCATGTCTGAGGCGCCCTGACACGGCCAGGCTTCCGTGGGTAAACACATCAGGCCGGCCTTACCGCGGGCGGCCCTGAGCTGCGCTTTATCAACTCCTCATTGATTCCCGCGAGCCGAGAGGTCACGGAAAATGTTCTCCTTTACATACGAAAACATTATTAATATAAGCGCGTGTGCGAGCAAACCGAATTAGGACGCGCTGGGGCCTTCCCCGGCGAGCCCGGCTGGGAAGGAGGGCACACGCGTTCCCACCGGGCCCCTCGCGGACTTGGACCCCACTCGCTCCTTCCCAACACGGTTCGTTTTGAGCTCGCCGACCGCAAGACAAGCGAGGTGAACCGTGAGACGTGGGGTCTAGCCAGGGGCCCGGCCACGTTCCTGCAGGGGACGAGGGAAGGACGGTCAGAGGGACGGTGTCCCCAGGAGCCCCGTGATGGGGCCACGTGGCTGGTGGGGTGTTTTCCAGGGTTCGGACGGGCCGTGGGGACACACAGCAGCCCACACACACACCCAGCCCAGGAAGGCTCATTTGAATTTGGCCAACGCTGAATTTTCTATTTTTTTATTGTGAGTTTTTTTTTAATGCTTATTTATTTTGAGAGAGAGAGAGAGAGAGAGAGAGAGAGACATAGAGTAAGTGGGGGAGGGGCAGAAAGAGAGAAAGAGAGAGAGACGCAGAGAACCTCAAGCAGGTTCTGTGCCATCCATGCAGAGCCTGATGCAGGGGTTGAACTCACCAACCGTGAGATCGTGACCTGAGCTGAAATCAAGAGTTGGCTGCTTAACCGACTGAGCCACGCAGGCACACGTATGTTTTTAAATTATTTTTTATTTATTCTTCGATTTTTTTTTCCTGTCTCACCCACACCTGTTTCTGTATTTGGGACTTAAAGATTCCTTAGACCATAACCCCTTTGGCTCTAATGTGTATTCACACACATATGCTGGCGTGTGTCTGTCCTTACTTCCAAATGCCAAGATTGGCAACGGGCACACCCAGGGGTGCAAATGGGGGGAATTCAGTGGGAAGGAAGGGTCGACACCGAGTTCTCTGCTCGAGATTGACGTGGTTTACGGTGGCACATTCGGTGGCATTTACAACGAATCTGGAAAAATCCTGAATGCGGGGGGGGGGACGTCGTCAGACTTTCCGAAGCGTCCCTGAATCCCTAACGAAATTATAAACGCGTCTGGGACACTGGGATCAAGCGTCCCATGTGACCCCAAGAGGCAAGGTTCTGTGAGACAGGCGAGATCTCCACCTGGAAACACTTGCGGGCCCGTGAGCCGTTTTCGACCGATGTCTCAACTGTGAATGACTTAGTCACCTCCATGCATCGCCAGCTGGGCACGGCCACGGGCCAGCCGTCCCCTTGCTCGGGAACAAATACCAAGATGATCCTATGTTTTGGCAAAGAATCTTCAACCCTGTTGTTTGTTTTTTTTTTTGATAAGAGTTTAAAAATACAAGCGTTTGAGGCGAATGCTTTCACGGATTCCATTACAGAATCCCCGCCCTGTGGCATCTAGAATTGGGTCTTGGGCATGAATGGCTTCATCCTTCGTCCTGATGCTCAAGATGGGTGCTGGCATCGATTGTGGAAAGTCATGTCCACCTTTTAAAAAAACGATACTCTGAAGTTTTCTGAGTTAAAAGGACGAGGAGCTAGGAATTTTATTAATTTGAATGGGCTCGGCTGGATTTCTTTCCACGGCTTGTTTGCCGATAACTTTAAGGTGTGCTTTAGGTTACGGTCAAGCTCCGGGGCCGTTCTTGCGGGTTGGAGGAGGATGGGTCCACGTGCGAGTGCAGAGGGGCGGGGGGCTGGGGCCCTGTGAACGGTGGAGAAGGTGTGACTCCGCCTGGATCGTCCGCTGGGCAGTAACTACCATCCCGTTGAAGGAACAGGTGCATCCCCAAACCTGGGTGCACGGCATTTTAATCAGCCTTCTAATCATGCAAAAAAAAAAAAAAAAACTATATGAACAATCAAATCAATTACAGTAGAAGCAGGAGGGACAGGTGTCTCCGAGGACAGAATGGGGAAAAAGACTGGGTGATTTACCCACAATCCTGATTTGTATCTCATTTTTTCATTCCCAGGGCCCTTGTGGCACAGATTTCTCCCGTAAAACCCGGAGCCACGATCGCTGATTATTCATGAAATAATTATTCCCTGTAAGTCTCGGGCCGCATTGATATTGGAAACATAATTTCGATGCGAGGCGGTGAGCTCACAGTAATGACTTTGCCGCTTGGAGAATGTAACACGGTCACTTTGAACGACGAGACGCCTGATTTCTACAGATAGTGGGAAATAATTTAATTAGGTTTTATTTGTCCGCATGGGGCCAGGAGGGCTGGGTTGGCCCGTAAGCTCCAGTGGGGGTGGGGTGGGGTGGGGTGGCACAGTTTGGGGACCCTGGCACCCAGCTTTCCGGATGGTGATCGTGTCCGTGAGTTCATATTCCCATGAGGGGGGCCACCCTGAGCGAAATCCCGTAAGCGCCTCCCAATTAAAATAAAGGGGCGCCTGGGCGTTTCAGTCGGTTCAGCATCCGACTTGGGCTCAGGTCATGATGTCCATGAGTTCAAGCCCCGCGTCGGGCTCTGTGCTGACGGCTCTGAGCCTGGAGCCTGTTTCCGATTCTGTGTCTCCCTCTCCCTCTCTCTCTGCCCCTCCCCTGCTCGTGCTTGGTCTCTGTTTCCCTCAAAAACAAATACACATTAAAACAAAGTCTTAGGGGCGCCTGGGTGGCTCAGTGGGTTGAGCGTCTGACTTCGGCTCGGGTCATGATCTCGCGAGATCTCGCGTGATCTCGCGTGAGTTCGAGCCCCGCGTCAGGCTCTGGGCTGATGGCTCAGAGTCTGGAGCCTGTTTCCGATTCTGTGTCTCCCTCTCTCTGCCCCTCCCCTGCTCGTGCTTGCTCTCTGTTTCCCTCAAAAACAAATACACATTAAAACAAAGTCTTAGGGGCGCCTGGGTGGCTCAGTGGGTTGAGCGTCTGACTTCGGCTCGGGTCATGATCTCGCGAGATCTCGCGTGATCTCGCGTGAGTTCGAGCCCCGCGTCGGGCTCTGGGCTGATGGCTCGGACCCTGGAGCCTGGTTCCGATTCTGTGTCTCCCTCTCTCTCTCTCTCTGCCCCTCCCCTGCTCGTGCTTGGTCTCTGTTTCCCTCAAAAACAAATACACATTAAAACAAAATCTTAGGGGCGCCTGGGTGGCTCAGTGGGTTGAGCCTCCGACTTCGGCTCAGGTCATGATCTCGCGAGGTCTCGCGTGATCTCGCGTGAGTTCGAGCCCCGCGTCGGGCTCTGGGCTGACGGCTCTGAGCCTGGAGCCTGTTTCCGATGCTGCGTCTCCCCCTCTCTCTGCCCCTCCCCCGCTGGCTCGCGCTCTGTCTCTCTCTGTCTCCAAAATAAATAACCGTTAAAAACATTAAACAGTAAAACAAACAAATAAAATTAAAATGAAAAAAGCTTGAGCATAATTGCATCCCCAGAATTGGCCAGCGTAGACTTGTGATCAAAAAACTGTTTCTGTGAAACTCAAAGTTTACGGAGGACAGTGGCGGTTTCACTGAGAAGTCACGTTCGATGGGACACGAATGCTCACCTTGCAAAATGTCTCTGCACGTGAGGGTTTCTGACTTGCTGGGACCTCGAGAGAGCAGAGGTCCCGGAATTTAATGAACCGAGGCCGTGGGGGTCACACTTAGTGGTTCTGAGGGGGTCACCCGTTTCTCTGTGTGTGTGAATTTGCAGAAAATCCGCAGAAACTACTTCACCTGCTGTTGCTAAAGATGTGAAGGCTGAGGCTGCTTCTGTTTTGGGTCCCTGTCTCTGATGACCAAAGTCATCCCTCCGTAGCTGATGGCGCTTTTGTGACCTTGTGCCCTTGGTCCCACGTCACCCACACCCCCCCACCACCCGCCCAGTGCACACCGCTGGGCCCCCACGTAACCCGCGTCTGCCCCAGACGTCCTCTGCGGGGCCCAGGTGCAAACGCACCTGTAGATGCCAAGGGAGGACGCTTGTCCAGGAGGCCATCCCGTCTGCAGAGTTTCTGAGGGACCAGGGAATATTCTGGAACCTTGCTGGAAACAAAGTCAGAGGAAGCCACGGCTTCCCGTCCAAGACAGGTGAACTCTGCAGCGTGGGGACCGGGGTGCAGGAGCCAGCCACAGAAGGACGCACACATGGGCCACGGGTGGTGTCCCCACGGGGACACAGACCGCTGACCTGACAGTCCCAGGTCCCACTGAGGACGCTCAGACCCCCTCCTTTAACAAATCGCGGTTACATGCAGCCCCAGCAATCCCAGGCAAGACAGAGACCCCGCCGGCCACTCGAGAAAGCCCACATCCCGGAAGGTTGCCTGCCTGTGACCCCAGGACCCTTGCACGCCCTTCCCCAAAAGGTCTGTTTTTCACAGACCAGCTGCCAGGCTGGGCAGGCAGGAGGCAGACTTCTCAACCCAATTTTTTTTAATTCATCAAAACCACATGTTTTCACGCACAACCCAGAAACACTGGGCGTGTGGGTCTGTCCTCCCCACGGCCCTCAGTCGTCTACACTGTGCAGTCTCCTCCTTCCGCGGCGAGAAACAAACTCGCTTGTGTTTTTGTAATACTGGTCGTCAGATAGTTCACGGATTTTTACATCAAATGAGCCACGGTGGTGCCACATGGTGCTCGACAGTTGTTCATTAGACCACGCCTCTGGGGTCCCCAGGGGCAGCTCTGTGTCTCCTTGTGCCGGTGTAGCAGTGCTCGTACCGGTGAATGGTACTTGGAGCTCCAGCACGTGCCAGGCCAGTGCGTGTGTCCAGCCCAAGCCAATCCACATCTTATCGTTTTTCCTTGATGATATTTTCAAGGCTGATGATATTTCCCTCCGAGGCAGTGTCTCTGTGTGTCCGTTTGTGGCCAAGGACGCAGGCAGGGCATGTCCTGTGTCGCGTGGCCGGCCGCGTCATCTGCTGAGGGAGGAATCCGGCAAGAGAGGGAGGTTTCGAGAAGGGGACAGAAAAGTCAGCCTGCAAACGGGATTCCGGCTTTGACCAACCCGGAGACGTGCACACAAGTCGCACCTTGTCCGTGGACGTGCTGCGCTGTGGAGAACGTGGCCGTGGCGGGGCCCGCGCGGCCGATGCCGCTGTGATGCTTCTGCAGCTGGACAGCAGGTGACTCAGTGGACAGCATCTCTCTCTCGGGGCTCCCCAAGCACCCAGGGAGGGCACCCGCGCCCCGTGTCCCCACCCGCTGCCCTGCGGCTGGAGGCCTCTGCCGCTCGTCCCCGCCAGCGAGAGGGATCGACTGCAGGACCTCCCAGGATGATGCGACTGCAGGGCTACGAGCCTGCCCGGCCCCGAAGCTCCAAGAGGAGCCAGAATTTGGGGCTCAGACCCAGAAGGCCACGTGTCAGGGAAGGCGGGGGGCATACGCAGTCACTCGGATGGATGCGCCCTGGAAGCGAGTTCCCGCTCGCTCCTGCCCTCAGGCGGACACACTGAGGCTTCTCCCTGGGGGAGAAAATTGTTTTGCGCGGTCCCGGCGCCGGTTGAATATGAAAGCGTGACCCCGCAACGTGGCAACGTCGCCCCAGGAGCTCGGCAGGCGAGGCCTTCTCAGCACAGGGTCGGCTGTCCGCGCGCAAGATGACTTTGGGAGTAATTTGTTGTAAGGTTTCAGCCTCATTCCCGCCTGGCGGGTGCCGGGCGCACAGGACAATGGCCTTCGCATGGAGCTGGGGGGCCGAGCCGGGTGCTGGGGCCGGACAGCTGTGCGCGCGGGCCGGGGTGCGGGGTGGGGGGGCGCGGCTGTCTGCACATGTGCACTTCTTGGCTGGCATCGGCTACCCCAGAATGCAGGGGCCCCGCGCAGCGGCACCTAATTAGCATGGGTTTTATGGCCGGACGTGGAAAAGCCGGGTCGATGCTCGCAAAGGTCTAAGAACAAGTCGACCCCGCAGCGGTCCCAGCACTTTGTGGGACCTTGAAGGCCATAGACTTTGGCAGACCCGCCCCTGTCCCGAACATCTGGGCCCGTCTGGGAGGTGCCCACCTGGGAGATGCCCACATGGGAGGTATCTACCTAGGTGTGCACCTGGGAGGTACCCACCTGGGAGGTGCCCACCTGGGAGATGTCTACCTGGGAGGTGCCCGCCTGGGAGGTGCCCACCTGGGAGGTGCCCGCCTGGGAGGTGCCCACCTGGGAGGTGCCCGCCTGGGAGGTGCCCACCTGGGAGGTGCCCGCCTGGGAGGTGCCCACCTGGGAGATGTCTGCCTGGGAGGTGCCCACCTGGGAGATGTCTGCCTGGGAGGTGCCCACCTGGGAGATGTCTACCTGGGAGGTGCCCGCCTGGGAGGTGCCCACCTGGGAGGTGCCCGCCTGGGAGGTGCCCACCTGGGAGGTGCCCACCTGGGAGATGTCTGCCTGGGAGGTGCCCGCCTGGGAGGTGCCCGCTTGGGAGGTGCCTACCTGGGAGGTGCCCACCTGGGAGGTGCCCGCCTGGGAGGTATCTACCTAGGAGGTGCGCACCTGGGAGGTGCCCACCCGAGAAATGTATACCTGGGAAGTGTCTACCTGGGAGGTGCCCACCCGTGAGGTATCTAACAAGTGCCTACCTGGGAGGCGCCCACCTGGGAGGCGTCTACCTGGGAGGTGCCCACCTGGGAGATGTATACCTGGGATGTGCCCACCTGGGAGGCGCCCACCTGGGAGGTGTCTACCTGGGAGATGTGTACCTGGGAGGTGCCCACCTGGGAGGTTTCCACCTGAAGGTGTCCACCTAGGAGGCATCTACCTGGGAGGTGCCCACCTGGGAGATGTATACCTGGGAGGTGCCTACCTGGGTGGTGCCCACCTGGGAGGCGCCCACCTGGGAGGTATCTACCTAGGAGGTGCGCACCTGGGAGTTACCTACCTGGGAGGTGACCACCTGGGAGCTGCCCGCCTGGGAGGTGCCTACTTGGGAGGTGCCCACCCAGGAGGTGCCCACCGGGAGGTGTCTACCTGGGAGGTGTCCACCTGGGAGGTGCCCACCCAGGAGATGTATACCTGGGAAGTGTCTCCCTGGGAAGTGCTACCTGGGAGGTGCCACCTGGGAGATGTATACCTGGAAGATGTCTACCTGGGAGGTGCCCACCCGTGAGGTATCTACCTGGGAGGTGCCCACCCGGGAGGTGCCCACCTGGGAGGTATCTACCTGGGAGGTGCCCACCTGGGAGATGTATACCTGGGAGGTGTCTGCCTGGGAGGTGCCCGCCTGGGAGGTGCCCGCCTGGGAGGTGCCCACCTGGGAGATGTATACCTGGGAGGTGCCCGCCTGGGAGGTGCCCACCTGGGAGGTGCCCACCTGGGTGACGCAGGCAGACGACCCGGCACACTGTCCCCTCTCATCTGCACAGGCAGTGGTGAACCTACCTCCACAAAATTGGCTTTCGCCTTTTTCAGGACTTCAGTATTCCGCGCATGGCGAGAACAGAACATGCCCCCGACTGGTTACGATAACGCTGGTCATCAGATGCCACGTGCACCTGCCGCGACGAGGTGATTGGCTTGCAACTTGCAAGGCATTTGTGTTGTGGCTCAGGGGTCGGGCAGAGTCGATGTGGGGCGTCGGGGCCCCGGTTCCGATCCGGGAGCCCTTCCTGTCCTGTGCCATCCGTCGGCGCGTGGGCACGTGGTCAGCCCAGCAGGCAGAAGCCAGGGCTCCCGGGCAAACCTTCCGTATCAATTATCTGTGAGCTCAAGGAAGGGCCGTTTGACTTTTCATGAGCCCGTAACAACATCCCCAGAGATGAGTGTGTGAATTTCCAGAGATCATTGCTTTTTCATGGTTTTGGATTTCTCCGCTCATAAATATGAACCATTTGGGTTTGCTTTTCGTCTGTGATTTTTTTAATGTTTATTTAGTTTTGAGAGAGAGACGGAGAGAGAGAGAGAGAACAAGTAGGGGAGGGGCAGAGAGAGGGAGAGGGAGACAGAATCGGAAGCAGGCTCCAGGCTCCGAGCCGTCAGCACAGAGCCCGATGTGGGACTCGAACCCACAAACTGCGAGATTATGACCTCAGCTGAAGTCGGACGCTCAACCGACTGAGCCACCCAGGCACCCCTTTCATCTGTGATTTTTGCATGAAATATCTGTATTCTGATTTGCACTTGAGAGGTCTTCCCGGAACGAGGGCTGAGCCATCTGGGCAGGAATTTGAGTCTCCTGGTCTCCGAGGCCATTTGAGTCGGGCTTTGTGGACCTGAGCCCGTGTATCAGAGTTTGCAGTTCTCTGTCCTCCCGTCCGGCTGCGGTCGCCGCTGATGGGTTTAGAAGCTGGGCATTGTAGACGGCAGGGTGATGTGTCCTGGACCAAGAAGCACAAGCCGTCGTCCTCTCTCCAGCTGCAGATAAGGCCCCCGACCTGGGCAGGTGGACGCTACTCTAGCCTAGAACTTTCTTCGCTGTGTTGTCCGAGAGGCTGTCTGGGAAACTGAAGCTACGTCGGCTGTAGCTAGAGGCAGTCGAAGGCGACTGTGGGACGCTGGGTGTGGCCCTTCTGGCTGGAAGGGCGAACCTGCCTGAGGACTCCCCCCTGTCCTGTGGGGTGACAGGTAAGGACTGGGGACAGTGGCTCGCAGGTTGGGCAGTGGTACCGATGCGGCTGTTTGGACCAGCATGTGAGTGCGGTGGGGGGTGGGGAGGATGTGCTCAAACAGAAGATGGGGGGTCATCCAAAGCTGGAAGGAGCCAACTCGAAGACTATCCCAGTGGCCAGGACTGAAATACGTAGAGATTTATTGGATTGTGACCTGTAGAATAAAATACAAATGTTCAGTCCATACTGACACAGCTTAATGATTCACACTATGAGTGAATGGACGAGAAGGGTCAGCTCTTGGGTGTAGACACCCAACGTAGACAAAGAGGCATGGAGTTTGGAAAACAATGTGGACTCAACCTTTGCTCCCACAGGACATAGACTAATGTCGGAGACAACAGGAAATAGCCGTGTAGACACCAGACATCAAGGACAAGGATATCAGTTTCCAAACGGAGTCACGGAGAAGTGGCCGGGCCAATCCCAAGTAGCACAGAGCTGCAGACGGGACTCCTTTTCACAGCCTTGATGAAGGATCTGTTGTGTCCCCTGCCATGTCTATGAACAGCTCCAAGGCTGCAAGGAATAAAGAAGAATGCTTTGTGTTTGGCCTTAGAGCATCGGGGTCATTGTGTAGTTTCTGCACGAAAACACGTGGGTTGCATGGGGGCAGGTGGGAAGTGCTGTGTCTCATTCCCATCTTATGGGTACAAAGGAAGGAAGGAGGGAAGGAGGGAAGGAAGGAAGGAAGGAAGGAAGGAAGGAAGGAAGGAAGGGAGGTTGGCTGGCGGGAGTCGAAGCCCTTTCCTCCTGACCTGGGGTCTCATGGGGCGGGGTGGTAGGGGAGAGTTTCTCCTGCGGGTGGACACAGCTTGTGGGGGCCTGTCCAGCATCTGCAAGGATGGAGTGAGTGATAGGACTTTGGGGAGGTGGGGGCTTGCCCCAGCTTAGACTCCACTTCCAGTTAGACACGTGGAGGTGTCCCTTTCATGCGGAACAATGCCCTGGGTCAGCACGCGGAGAGGTTGGCTTCCTAATTCCCCTTCAGCCGTGTCATCCTCTCACGCCTGAGTGGATATTGGGCTGAGAAATTAGGTCCTTGACAGGGTCAATACATGTGGCACGTGCCACGTTTCCCCTTGAGCTTAGAGCCGTAAGAATGAGCCCGTAATTGCATGATGGAGGGTTCTTGTTCAATGTAAAGCAGTGTGTGTGTGTGTGTGTGTGTGTGTGTGTGTGTGTGTGTTTAAATAAGATCTGTGAGACTAACTGGCACTCTGGTGGTGATGCTAGATGGTGAGAGAGCAGGGAGGCTCAATTATTTTGCTAATGCAGCTAAGTGGTGAGTCTGGAAATGGCCAGCCCCAGGCCTGATGCTTTTTCTTCTCATTTTCTGAGCAATCTAACTGAGAAGGAAAGAAGGAAGGAAGGAAGGAAGGAAGGAAGGAAGGAAGGAAGGAAGGAGAAGAGAAGGAAGGAAGGAAGGAAGGAAGGAAGGAAGGAAGGAAGGAAGGAGAAGAGAAGGAAGGAAGGAAGGAAGGAAGGAAGGGAGGAGAGAGGGAGGGAGGGAGGAAGGAGGGAGAGAGGGAGGGAGGAAGGAAAGAAGGGAGGAAGGAAGGAAGGAAGGGAGGGAAGGATCAAAGGAAGGAAGGAAGGAGGGAGGGAGGAAGGAAGGAGGGAAGGAAGGAGGGAGGAAGGGAGGAAGGAAGGGAGGAAGGAGGGAACGAAGGAAGGAAAGGAGGAAGGGAAGAGGTGTAGGAGGGAGGAAGGAAGGAAGGAAGAAAGGAAGGAAGGAATAGAAGGGGAAAGAGGAAAAGAAGGGAGGGAGGGAGGGATGAAGGAAGGAAGGAAGGAGGGAAGGAAGGAAGGAAAGGAGGAAGAAGTGTAGGAGGGAGGGAGGGAGGGAGGGAGGAAGGAAGGAAGGAAGGAAGGAAAAGAGAAGGAAGGAAGGAAGGAAGGAAGGAAGGAAGGAAGGAAGGAAGGGAAGGATCAAAGGAAGGAAGGAAGGAGGGAGGGAGGAAGGAAGGAGGGAAGGAAGGAGGGAGGGAGGGAGGAAGGAAGGGAGGAAGGAAGGAAGGAAGGGAGGGAAGGATCAAAGGAAGGAAGGAAGGAGGGAGGGAGGAAGGAAGGAGGGAAGGAAGGAGGGAGGGAGGGAGGAAGGAGGGAACGAAGGAAGGAAAGGAGGAAGGGAAGAGGTGTAGGAGGGAGGAAGGAAGGAAGAAAGGAAGGAAGGAATAGAAGGGGAAAGAGGAAAAGAAGGGAGGGAGGGAGGGATGAAGGAAGGAAGGAGGGAAGGAACGAAGGAACGAAAGGAGGAAGGGAAGAAGTGTAGGAGGGAGGGAGGGAGGAAGGAAGGAAGGAAGGAAGGAAGGAAGGAAGGAAGGAAGGAGGGAAGGACCTAAGGAAGGAAGGAAGGAGGGAAGGAAGGAAGGAAGGAAAGGAGGAAGGGAAGAAGTGTAGGAGGGAGGGAGGGAGGGAGGGAGGAAGGAAGGAAGGAAGGAAGGAAGGAAGGAAGGAAGGAGGGAAGGATCGAAGGAAGGAAGGAAAGAGGGAAGGAAGGAAGGAAGGAAAGGAGGAAAGGAAGAAAGGTGGGAGGGAGGGAGGGAGGAGGGAAGGATGTGGGAGATCTAGATTCTGGTTCCATTATGTAGATAAGCGGGCAGGTGGCGGATGGACTCACCCTTGGGGTTGACGCACCCAACGGCGACTGATACCCTGGTGACTTTGCCTTCCTTGATGACCTCACGTGGCCCCAAACATCACCTGCTTCCGTCTGTTCAGAACCACTTACGATGGTTCAAGCCGGTTTGTTGGACTCCATTAACACTCTCCAGCCCATGGCCACTTTGTTGGACTCCATTAAAACCCTCCCGCCAATGCTTATTCTCATTATTTACCCTGGGTTTGTCAGTGGGAGCCCAAGGGGAGGAGACCAGCCAGACCAGCCAGCATGCTTCACTATTTGCTTTTTTAAAAATTGTTTATGTGTTTGTTTTTGAGAGAGAGAGAGAGATGAGAGTGAGACACAGAGAGAGAGAGAAAGACAGAACCCCAAGCAGACTTCTCGCCGTCCACGCAGAGTCCGATGGGGGGCTCAAACACACAAACCGTGCGATCATGACCTGAGCTGAAACCAAGAGTTAGGTGCATAACCGACTGAGCCACCCAGGCACCCCTGACTATTGCTTCTTCTGTGTTCCAGATTCATTCCTAGCCTTCGCTCCCGCCCACCATTTGACTGCTGCTTTCAGACATTGTTGACAAATTTGCCAAATGAATGCAGCCTCACCCTTGTCCAAGACGGTGGATGATTGTTCAAGATATTGCCGCCATGTTTTCTGGCAAAAAAAAAAAAAATTTGTTGTTGTTGTTGTGTGAATATGGGCAAACGTGTCCAAGGACAATGAGCCAATGGGTGTTTGGCCAGCCTCCACCAGCATCCGTAGGTACGAATGCATCTCTGGGATTCCGTTGGTCACACCTCACGCGCTGCCTTCATGTCGGACGTGACGTATGCCTTTTGGGCGTGAGGTTGAAGGGGAAGGAAGCCAACACCCCACGAAGGAGGGACACTTGGGCTCATGCCAGGTACGGAAAGTGACTGACAGAACTAAGCTTGAATGAGCGACAGTCTCTAAATATTTGGAGTCTCTTTGGAGGAGGGATTCTGTGTCTGTAGCTTTGTCTTTCTCTACCTGACCCCGAAGGAATGCACGTAGCCTGACCCGGAAGCCACGGGCACCCATCAGTTTTAGCTCCGCGTGCAGAGAGCTCCCAAGCATGGCTCCTTTGGTTGGACGTAACATTCCGTGGCCACCAGGATTGTGTTACTCTCATTTTTACCAGACCCTCACGGTTGATGACCACGGTTTCCCAACTACACAAGACGCCATTGGTCAAGGAAGGTCCTCGCACTTGGTTGGCCCCAGAGCGCCCCTTTCTCTGCACTTACTCCCCAAGCCTCCGGTGGGATTTTGTCTCCTAAATAGAACTCCGAATGAGCAGGGGGACGGGGTGTCCCCGACGTGTCTTTGGGCTGCCTCCCGTTAGGCACACGGGAGCGTAATGTCCCAGGAGGATGAGAAAGCTCTCCATTTTGCTTGTCGCCAGTGCCTTTTAGGGGGTGGACAGAGACAAAGGCAAGAAGGAAACAAGCTCCCAACAGAAAGGAGGTAAGGCGGGTGTCATGTGCTGAAAGGCAACATCCGTGGAATGTCTGTGGATTCAAGCCAGCCTCAGCCCCAGCCTCGTAAGCCCTCAGCCGCCAGGTGGAGAGTATCCCGTGACCCCAGGCTCCCGCGACGCTAGCTGGCGTCCTTGGTTCAGAAAGTGACACTTTCCCCGTCCTTTTCCTCTGCCCTGTCATTAGCTGGAGCTTGAAAGGGTAATAACTAATTGTCGATCCTGTGGGGTGTGCACAGCCCTGTCCTGACCTCGCTTCCCGGGCCAAAGAAAATGCTGGATTACATTGCGATTTCTTCATGTTCATTTTCCTGCCCACTTAACAAAATTATATTCAGTGAGCTGTGGGAGAAATCCACATCAACGGGCCACGTAATGCAATTTCTGGTATATAGTCAGGAAGGGGGAAAAAAATCCTACATTTTCTTTCATTTCTGTCAAAATCAATCAAATTGTACGAAACTGAACATAATCTCTTAGAAAGAAAATGAGGCATTTCCAGCGAAATAAGCCTTCTCTGCATGGTAACATGCACATATTTAAGAGGTCTCTGTTTTAGTTTTTTTTTAATCATGCCTAATTAGTTTTTTTTAATCACCCACACAACTAAGGCTCTCGCCTGCATAATTTATGACATAGAGGGACCAGTGTCAGAAATCAAATGTTGTAAATTAAAAATAACAAGTTTGAGACTAGTGATTCAATTAAAACCCTAGAAAACATTGGATTATGCATAATTGAGAGCTTTTACGCACACATGCATGTCACGTCAGTCAGGTTGAATGGGAAGATTGGATCGGGGCTGTCGGGGGTATTTAAATCAACGTGGTAAAAAAATCAGAAAACAAAGGTGAGGTTTATCATTAACGTCCAGTGTTCAAAAATAACACCAAGGGGTCTTTAAATTCAAGGCTCAGATGACAAGCTTTGTTTTGAGGGGAAGTTCCAAATTCCGGAGGCTGGTTGGCGGAGCGGGGGGGTCCCGCTGTGGTTGTCTGAGGGCGCCACGTTTTGGGCAGTGCTAACAGAAGGCTGCATCGAACAGAGCAGGGTACCCTCCCCGACAGGCCACAGGGAACCCGTCTGGCTCTCCATTGTCCAACCAGTCCCACCCCTGCAATGCCGCCTAATGATGGTGAAGATGTGTGTACACATTCCTTTTCCAAGAGCACGTGCACGAAGGGTGGTGGTTTCCACAGAGATGTCTGAGGTCTGGTGCGGAGTTGCGAAGGTCTGGATTGGGTTTCAACGTCCCAACGGGGAAGGCATAACTTGAATGCAGCTCAAAACGTCAAGGAAGGGGCCAGGATCTCCTGGAGAGGAAGGGATCCTTGGTGAGCGTGGGGGAGATCAGAGAGGCGTCGGGAATGTCCTTGTGAAGGCAGGAGGCTCTGAGGCAGAGGGACGAGGCAGGAGTCCTTTCCCCCATCCACCCCACACTCGCCAAGAATGGGCAGAACCAGTACAAAGCTGTGGAACCCTATTCCAGAAGCTGAACACGCTGTCCTTCCACATTCGGTAGCCAAGACTGATGGAAATATGGCGGCCTGAGACACGGAGGTGTCATGGGGCATCCTTCAGCCTGGCTTCCTGGCAGGTGGGGAGAGGCAGGGTGCAGTCAGAGAAGGGGGCCCTCCACTGGGCCATGTGCTGTCCCTAAACTGCCCTAAGGGGCCTTCTAAGGAGCCCGGGCACGGGAAAGCCTCACAAGGACCACCCGGTTTGACTGAAAAAGGATGGCACCACCGTTCCTGCAAACAGCTCTTGGGTCACTGAGAACACACCCCACGGCTACAGGTGCAGACGTCACAGGACATGAGCCCTGATCTGCCTCCCCCAGTGGGGCCCTCTCTGTTTCTCAGTTTCTACTTCAGTGAACTGGAGGAAAGGTGCCCAACTCTGCGGGGTACGGGGATACCTGAGCTCCTACAGGAGGGACTTGTAGCATATCCAGGACCACCATTTATGGCTAAACTCCTGCCCTCACTGTTCAGGACGGGTTCATTCAGGGGTTCTGAGTGAGTGGGTGTTGCGTTCCTAGGAAAGTCCACACTTGTGGGATGTGCCACCAGAGGACCCCTGTGCCCACCCATCGCCCTGCCTCGCGGCTTGTGTGACAGGTGGTGGGGAGCATCACCGAGCCGACCGGGGCTCGGTCTCCCCACGCTGGGGCAGTGAGGACGTCATCTGTGCAACCCAGCCCACGGTTACTCAGGCAGTGGACGTGATGGATGGGGTAAAGGTAGGCGTCCGAGGGACACAAATCAATGTAAATCGTGGTCTCTCTACCGACGTCAAAAGATTTCAACATTTCAACAGTAAGTGTGATGATCATCGTAAATCTTTTCTAAATATCTCGTATCAGATTGAAGGAAATCCCTTATATTTCTTTCTAGTCTTCCAAAATATTGGTCGATTGAGTTGCTTCTTTTTTTTAAAAGACTTCTTTTTTTTTGATTTTTAAAATGTTTATTGATTTTTGAGAGGGGGGGAGCATGAGTGGGGGGACACAGAGAGAGAGGGAGACACAGAATCGGAAGCAGGCACCAGGCTTCAAGCAGTCAGCACAGACCCTGATGTGGGGCTCGAACTCACGAACTTCGAGATCATGACCTGAGCTGAAGTCGGACACTCAACCAACTGAGCTGCCCAGGCATCCCGATGATTTACATTATTAAACCAGTTTTCATTCCTAGCTTAAATCGGACTCTGTATGATTCATCTTTTTTTATGTCACCAATATTTTATTTGATATTTTTGTATCTATGTTCGCGAAAGAGATTGGTCTGCCATGTTTCTTGGATTTCAGTGTAAGGGTTATGCCGGTGACATAAAATGAGTTATGACTGTTTCCTCTTTTTCTTATCTTTGAGTGAAATTGGCATTGTTATTCCTTAAAAATGTGGTAGAACGTACAGGTTACAGCCTTTTGGCCCCAGGTTTGTTTGAATCAGCGATTCAGCTTCCAATTCCATCTCTTTTGTGGTAGTAAGACTTTACATTGTCTATTTCTTCGAATGTCAATTTTAACATCACATTTTTTTCATGTTGTGGAGTCTTTGACTCTGTAGTGTTCTGTTGTATGCATCTACTTTCCTCTTGACTGGTTCTAATCCACTTCTTATTTTGTTCATACTAATTTATGTGAGGTTTTGATGTTCCTTTTCTAATTTTTAAGGGTGCATTTGCACACGGATATTTTTCAAATCTAGTCACCTTTAAACTATGTATTTTGCAGTCTGCATGGGTATGAGTGGCATTCTTAATATTTTGATTTATTTTGTTTTCATTGTCTTTCAGTTTAGAGTATTTTCCAATGTCTCTTGTGACACATGGGTTATTTAATTTGGAATTTAATTTGGATATGTGGAAATTTAATTTCCAAGCATATGGACATTTATATGCTTGGAAACACTACAAACACACACAAGCATACTATCTTAGCGTGTGCTTCCTACGTGTCCCTCCCTCGAATGTTGATCTTTTTTTTTTTTTTTTTTGCTTCTTTCTTCTTTTGGAGCATTTGAGTTTTTAATTTTTTATTATAATTACTGCCATCACCACCATTGTTAACTAGGAAGTCATATATCTTGTACTATTCTTGGGAAGGTTATCCTCAAGATTACAAATATGCCCTTGAATTTTCAAAGTCTAACATTAATTACTTTTATTTTCTTTCTAGACAATGAAAATACCTTAGAACATTTAACTTCATTTACGTCCCCCTGATTTATACATCATTGTCATGCATTTTCATTCTCCATACATTTTAACACCCTTAAGACATGATTGTTTTATAACGCCAATATTTATTTACAATTACCCACACAATTTGGCATTTTTATCACCTCGTGATTAAAATTCACTTCATTCCTTCATGAATTTTAATGTTGTATTTGGGTCATTTCTCTTCTGCGTTGAGTTCTCTTTATCATATTCCCTCTGGCAGAGGTCTGTTCATAGCATATTTCGTCAATTTTTGTTTCCTGAAAGTGCCTTGCTTCAACCCAGTGGGAAGTCTATGTCAGGATTTTGTTTGCTAGTCAACCATTGTCCCATTTTGTTCACAAGAAACGCTCTGAGCTAAAGACGGTCTTCGAAAATTTTTGTTAACGTTTATTTATTTTTGAGAGAGACAGAGACAGAGTGTGAGCAGGGGAGGGGCAGAGAGAGAGGGAGACACAGAATCCGAAGCAGGCTCCAGGCTCCGAGCTGTCCGCACAGAGCCCGACGCGGGGCTCGAACCCACAGGCCGTGAGATCATGACCTGAGCCCTAAGTCAGACGCTCAACCGACTGAGCCACCCAGGCGCCCCCAGGAAGGCAACTGAAGGGACGTACCTTGTTAAGAGAAATGGGGCAACTTTGAGAAGATGTCCTGGGAGTAGCTGTGTTTTTTCTATGTTCTGTAGGTGCTGGTCAAAGCACAAGCCAATGGCACTCTACCTCTCAGCTGAGGTGTCCACCTTCCAGGATAACCCTGCACTGAGGGGAAGGAGCGGAAAGTAGGGAGAGACAGAGACAGAGGTGGGGAAGGAGGCATGGGGAGGGACACAGAGACAGAGAGGAGAGAGACAAGGACGGATAGAAATAGAGGTAGAGATACAGAGAGGGGGGGACAGGCAGGAGAAGAAGGGGGAGGAGGAGAAACATTCCTTGCAGGGCCATCCGACTTCCATGGTTCAAGGAAGGACGTCGGAAGGTGTGGTGATGTGAACACACAGCCGTGGCCACCCCAGGCACATGTGCTGAGTCGTGACAACCTTCCATAGTCAGAAGGACACGACCTCCACGTGTCAGCAACCCTAACGGCTTGTAAGTTCCCAACGGGGTTGCTTGTGTCTGCGGACTTTGCCCAGCAGTGCAGCCCTTTGGGGGCTGTGTCCTCGGAACCTGGGGGCTCTGAGCCCGTTGGACAATGTCTCAGCTCACAGGAGCCCTACAGTGTGCATGGGAGCCCCACTTTCCAAACCTCAGCAAAGCCTTTGCTTCTGAGTCTCACCCCTCCTCCCCGCCTTGTGACACTAACGAGATTAGAAGGGGTCCCCCTGGTAACTGATGAAGGAGATTTTTAGCAGATCATTTTGTAGCGTGTAAACTCTTCCCATAGCTTCCAAATGGCGACCCCGTTAAGATATTTCCTATCAGCTTGTTATGCCGTCGAGGCGTCGTCCGCCCACGTGCACTCCTCCTCCCCCCACCCGTGATTTCCGTTTCATTGCCCTTTGATGTATTATCCCTCGAAAGGTTTATTCTCGGAAATGCTCATGTTTTTCCATCAGGAAAATCAAAGCGTGGAACGTGTTACCGTGTAAGGGGATCTCGAATTTCCCTTCAGACGAGGGGAGGGAGCATTTCATCAGGGACGCCGGGGAGAGGAACGAAAATGAGATCGACAAGAAAAGTGTCTGTAATTTCTGCTGTCCGTGAAATCTGGGTGTTCTGACTGAAAAGTTAGAGAGGGGAAACACTACACTACATTCTCAAATTAAAACCAGTTTCACGGGACTGAAAATTGAACACACATTGAAGCCGCAAACAGGTTCGCTTTCTCGCTGTGATCAGACGCCTACCGCGTCCTCCAACTGGGGCAGATAAAGATCAGACCCACAGTCAGCCCTTCAGCAATGCACAATTAAAATGTATGCTTCCCCCAGAGTCGTCAGGTTTAAGAACCCCCTCTCCCCCAACCAAAGGCCTTTCCAGGGACCCAAGGAAACCCAGAGGCTTTAAGGCTCCAGGCAACTCTCTGTAATTGCTACAAGACCTAAGAAGGTTTTGAGACCCTCTTGAGAAGGAAGGAATATTAAGAAAGGATGTCATAGTTTCCTGATTTGGGAGGCAAACCCTAAGAGACACTTGAATACAGAGAACAAACTGTGGGCTGATGGGGGGTGGGGGTCGGGGAGAGGGGAAAGTGGGTGATGGGCATTGAGGGGGGCACCTGTTGGGATGAGCTACTGGGTGTTGTATGGAAACCAAGTTGACAACAAATTATATTTTAAAAACAGAAAGAAAGGATGTCATGTAACCAGCAGTACAGGGTACGCATTTGGGTTTCGGTTTATTTTCTTTCTTGTGGATTCAGTCTTTGTATCGTTGCGACCTGTTTGATGTGGGTTGGATTGCATCCCAACAAAACGGCATTGGGATACTAACCCCTGGTGCATCGCAACGGCGCCTTATTCAGAAACAAGGTCATTGCAGAAGCAGTTAGGGAAGTTATGATGTGGTCATCAGGGCGGGCCCTAATTCAACCGGTATCCCTACAAAGGGAAACTCGGATGTAGACGCATGCAGAGAGGGAACACTAGGTGGAATGACAAGAAGATGGCGGCCTACAAGCCACGGAGGGAAGCATGGAAGGGATCCTTTCCTCATGGGGCTCCGAAGGAACCAACCTTGCAGAAACCTTGGTCTCAGACTCCTGGTCCCCAGAACTGGGAGAGAGCACGTGTGCGCCCTCGGTCCGGGGTCTGTTGTGACAGGAGCCAGAGAAACTCCCATTGGATTCATCAGTCTTTGAGGGATCATGACGTCATGCAAAGCCAACTCAGAAGTTGGGCTGGTATAGCCATCGGTCGTATCTATCCGGAAACGGCTGTGTTCCTTTGTAAGGAGATATGCTCAGTCTCCGGACTGGGATCCCCTTTTCTCCCATGCTGTGGCTCTGCTTTTGCAGGAAGATTCTCCCAGTCTGTGGGGCTCGGTGTTAACCTGGGCTGTGTGGGTGTTGGAGGTGGTGTCCTAACGGCACAGGGAGGAAGTCTCCCCACTCAAGATCCCTGGCTTCCCACAAGCTGGACACATTTGGCTAGAGTCTAGAGGATTGGGATTCTGGATCAGAGAGATCATCCAACATCTGTACAGCTTGGATCTGGGAACAACGATGACACCATCCCCCCATGTCCAATGGCATCCCAACATTAACCCAAACCAACTTTGTCTATCTTGGGTGAAATACAGATGCATTTGTCTTCTGTCCTCTACCTGAATTGCCCCAATGGACACACAATCTTTATCACACATGGGCACACACACACACACCATAACACGTACACGTGCAATAGAGACCTCTGAGCCGTTACTGGAGCCATGTTGATTTCAGTCTGCTGTGTGTGTGTGTGTGTGTGTGTGTGTGTGTGCACATCAAGAGAGACATATAGTATCAGTATATCCTATAAATGAATGGAGATCCTGTCCATTTAAAAAAGTTGCATTTGCTTGAAGATATGAACGTTCTCCCCAGCCTTCTGTTCTGGAGTCTACAGACAAATACAGTTCATGTGATATTTTTTGGGAAGAACCCGTCATACCCAAGTCTCTCTCTCTTTTTCCCCTAACAGTTAGCTATAAAAGCACCCGTGGCCACTTGGTCAGGTTTCTGAATGTGTGTCCACTGGCCCAGGTAGGTGTGCACGAATCAGCCAGCTCCATCGTTGCTGGGCCAAGTAGGCCGAATGTTTCTTCGTGAAGAAAGCAGCTGGGGCCAGGCCACTGTTTTCATGTGGCAGAAATGACACAAAGCTGTGTTGCTGTCTGTCACAATCCTACAAATACCCCAGACCAGGTGGCTTACCACCATAGGAACTCATGTTCTCCCAGTTCTGGAGACCAAATATGTAAGATCTAGGCAAGGCAGGGTCATTGGGATCCAGGTGGGGCAGGGCTGCTGAGATCTGGGAGGGGCTGGACCACTGAGATCCAGGCAGGGTAGGACAGCTGAGATCTAGGCGGGGCAGGGCCACTGAGACTGAGGCAGGGCAGGACCACTGAGATCCAGGAGGGCAGGACCACTGAGATCCAGGAGTGTTAGGACCACGGAGATCCAGGCAGGGCAGGGCCACTGAGATCCAGGAGGGCAGGACCACTGAGATCCAGGCAGGGCTGCTGAGATCCAGGCAGGGGAGGGCCTCTGAGATCCAGGAGGGCAGGACCACTGAGATCCAGGAGGGCAGGACCACTGAGATCCAGGCAGGGCAGGGCTGCTGAGATCCAAGCAGGGCAGGGCCGCTGAGATCCAGGCAGGGCAGGACCACTGAGATCCAGGCAGGGTAGGGCCACTGAGATCCAGGAGGGGCAGGACCACTGAGATCCAGGCAGGGCAGGGCCACTGAGATCCAGGAGGGGCAGGACCACTGAGATCCAGGCAGGGCAGGGCCACTGAGATCCAGGCAGGGCAGGGCTGCTGAGATCCAGGAGGGGCAGGACCACTGAGATCCAGGCAGGGTAGGACAGCTGAGATCTAGGCGGGGCAGGGCCACTGAGACTGAGGCAGGGCAGGAGCACTGAGATCCAGGAGGGCAGGACCACTGAGATCCAGGAGTGTTAGGACCACGGAGATCCAGGCAGGGCAGGGCCACTGAGATCCAGGCAGGGCTGCTGAGATCCAGGCAGGGGAGGGCCTCTGAGATCCAGGAGGGCAGGACCACTGAGATCCAGGAGGGGCAGGACCACTGAGATCCAGGCAGGGCAGGGCCACTGAGATCCAGGAGGGGCAGGACCACTGAGATCCAGGCAGGGCAGGGCCACTGAGATCCAGGAGGGGCAGGACCACTGAGATCCAGGCAGGGCAGGGCCACTGAGATCCAGGCAGGGCAGGGCTGCTGAGATCCAGGCAGGGCAGGGCCGCTGAGATCCAAGCAGGGCAGGACCACTGAGATCCAGGCAGGGCGGCTGAGATCCACGAGGGACAGGACCGGTAGATCCGGGCAGGGCAGGGCCAGTGAGATCCAAGCAGGGCAGGACCACTGAGATCCAGGCAGGGCGGCTGAGATCCACGAGGGACAGGACCGGTAGATCCGGGCATGGCAGGGCCAGTGAGATCCAGCCAGGGCAGGACCATTGAGATCCAGGCAGGGCAGGGCCGTGCTCCCTCCAGCGGCTCCAGGAAAGGGTCCTTCCCACCTCCTCCAGCTTCTGGGGCTCCAGGCATCCCTGGACTTGTGGCCGTGTCCCTCCCGTCTCTGCCTCCACCTTCACATGACTTGTCTTCTATGTCTGTGTCTCTCCTCTCCCATTGCTTATGAGAATCAGTTGGATTTAGGGCCTCCCTGATCCAGGATGATCTCAACTCGAGATCCTTTACTTAATCACATCTGCAAAGATCCTGTTTCCAAATCAGGCCCCAATTACGGCTCTGTGTGGGCGTACGTTTTAGGGAAAGCGACCCTATTTAACCTATACATGTCGTCTCAACTCTACCGCACCAGGGAATCACATGTGCTGATGGAAGGACGGCGTGTGTGTGTCTCAGTCAAGATGCCCACCTTGGTTAGCAAAGTAAGAACGTGCTGGCCCTTTGGTGGGATTTTCTGGAGCTCTCTCAGTGAGGTCCTCCTGGGACAGTTCTGTGCCTGGATATGGGCCGTTTTTCCAAGAACGGCTTGGTGAGCAGGACGGGAGGTGGTTTGCACAATCCAGCACGTGGTGTGCGAACTCTGAGTGCCGAGAACCCGTTTCTGTTGACCCTAAAAGAAGGAGTTTTCAGAAAGTGATACGGTGAGGTATGTCTTGAGATAATGGACACACATCAATATCATGGTACATTAAATAATTGCTCAGAAGCTCAGGTTCCCAAATCCAAAACTATGCCAAGCAGAACAGCATACGAATTCCCAAAATACAACATCAGAAAAACATCAAAGCCAGCAGACGTACCCACCGACAACTAGAACACTGTTAATTAGCAACAATGTGCTTTAATCTATAAATAATAAAGTGATCACAGTGCTCCCCAGAGAGGTGTGGAAACACACACGCACACACACATGCACACATCATTTCACAGACCGAGGTCAACACTTGAGACCAAAGCTAGCCATTTCCTTGGAAATCAGGTTTGGGGTTCAACAGAGACAGCGCCTTTTTGAAGGCAAAAGAGGGTTCCCCCAAATTAAAGCACATTGTAAGGACATCAGTTTCACCTATAAATAGTTCATTTGGGGTGACATCCAACGAGGCTGTTTGGTTCTTGGGGGAATGGGACTCTGGCAGGCACAAAGCCCCTTTACCACTCAGACCAACCAAAGAAAACAATGTTGAATCCGCAAACCACCTGGAAAGGACGTTTGTGAAGAATAA
This sequence comes from Felis catus, assembly GCF_018350175.1. Lineage (NCBI taxonomy): Eukaryota > Metazoa > Chordata > Mammalia > Carnivora > Felidae > Felis > Felis catus. The sequence continues at coordinate 646,603 of NC_058386.1, forward strand.
AAATTCATTTGGGGCGGATACAACCATTTGAAGTAATAATTTGTAAGCATTTACCGAGGAAAATATATGACAGTGATCATGTGTAATGATCACACCCATTGTAAGTGTTTTTAATTTCTTCTAGCTGGAAGTGATTCTCTTCTGGAAATCGACCTACGTATTGATTTCCTGAGAAAACGTCTCCTGTTTTTCCACACAGCAGAAGGAAAATGCAACGGTGCCCTTACGCAATGGTCACCAAGTCTGAATCAGGGGGTGTCCTTTTTTGTGGCATTTACTTTTTTTACAGGAGTCCTCATACAGGTGACGTTCGGAGATGTGTGGGGCCCCTTTTCAGGAAGGGAATCAAATGGTCACCTACACCATGTTCTTTTATTTTATTGATTTGCAAGTTCTTGTGCCTGTTAGAAACACAGGGGTGAGGTGTTTTAGAATACGGTGTCCAAATTATTGCAATTTTTGGATAAATGATGAAGGTGGAGGGCTTGTGATATGAATCACTAAACGTAGACTCTTTTCCCAACAGATGCTGTATGTTCTCTGAGTCAAAGACAATCTCTTCTCTGTGATGATTTTTTGTTCCTTTCAGACAGGAAATTATATGGTTACTTATGACTTTTCCTTTAGGGGAGCTTGCCAGCCACTGTCCATGTTTGCCCTGGTACGTGAGCCACAGACTCTCTTAGCATTGAATGGTGTGACCCACGCAGTGGCCGTTCTCCTTCAGGGACGTGCTTGTTACAGCAGCCACAGAGCTGACTGTTACACTCCCTTGTATTTTGGTATTTATAGAGTCTCTCGCAACCTTAGGCTCCCCCAGCATCTTGTCCCTGAGCCTGACCTGGGTCTCCCTTCCTCTCTGACCCCTGAAGTTTCAAACCCAGGACATAGCTCTAGAAGAGGGACAGCATCATGGACACCGTCATCCTACATCATGCAGTGCTGTTCTGCGTCTTTTCTGTCAACCAGAGGGAGCAAAGAGGTAGAGACTGGTCCCCTTTAAGCTAGACCAGGGGGTGATTGTACCTTCCAGGGGACACTTGGCCAGGTCTGGAGACACTCTTGGTTGTGACGATAGAGGCAAGGAGGGTATTGGCCTCCGGTGATTGGAGAGCAGAGATGATGTTCGATACCTTACAATGCACAGGACGGTACCCAAAACGCAGAACTATCTCACCCTATTACAGACTTAATGCTTCTGTCCCCCTCCATTCCCACTCATATATGGAAGCCCCAACCACAATGGGATGATATCAGGAGGTAGGGTCTTTGGGACATGATCAGGCTTGCGGGTGGGGCCCCCACAGTGAGATTAGTGTCTTTGTAATCTTTCCCTCCTGCCGCCCCCCTCATTCTTTCCACCATTTGAGGACACAGCAAGAATGAATCTGTCTGCAGGTCAGGAAGAGAACCTTCTCAGCACCAAGCCACGCTGTCACCTTGACCTCAGACTTTCAGCCTGCAGGATTTTGCAAAACCCAGGTCTGTTATCTAAAGTTCCCCATCGGTGATATTTTGTTATACAGCCTGAAGTGACTAATAGGCAGCCCACAGGTTAATAGTGCTGAAATTAGGAAACCCTGACATAGACTGTCTTGTGGGGACTTTTTTGGGTAAGAAAGGCTTCAAGCAAGTACAGGGCAAAAATGCAGATTTAGAAATAGTCTCCTTCAAAAAAGAAGAAAAAAAAAAAAAACCTCATACAAACACAATAGGATAGGGGCCAGAGGGCTCATGAGTAGAACTGGAGAGTCCCCAGGGTAGCTCATTATGGTCTGATATCCCTAATCAGGGGGAATGGACAAACAGAAAGACTCAGGTTCAAGAGCAGGGGGCTGGGTCCGTGCACCAGGCAAATAATCCCAACAAGCTCCTGAGTCTGAAGCTGCAGGATACATGGACTGGGTATAAAAGTACAGGGTGTGTCTTGTAACAAATGCCAGCGGCAGCCTGGTGGTTCAATGAAACAGCCACAGGATCTGTGAGCTCAAATTCCTTTCTTGTGGCTGCAGTGTAATGACTAACCTCAATCCCTTTTCTTTTTCTTTTAGCAGAGAGAAATTTTAGTAGGCTCCGCGCTTAGCAAGGAGCCCTGGGACTTGCTTCCGTGGCCCTGGGATCATGAGCTGAGTCGAAATAGAGTGTGATGCTCAACCAACAGAGCCACCCAGGTGCCCCAATCGCTTTTCTTTTTTTAAATATGAGTAATAGTACTAATTAATAATAGAACGCTTCAGGTTTGGAGATGACAGGGACAGTTTCCATGTAACTGGAGATCTTAGGCTCAGAAGATGGTGTTAAAATGGGGTCAGGGAGGGGCGCCTGGGTGACTCAGTCAGTTGAGTGTCCGACTTCGGCTCAGGTCATGATCTCGCGGTCCGTGAGTTCGAGCCCCGCGTCGGATTCTGTGCTGACGGCTCAGAGCCTGGAGCCTGTTTGGATTCTGTGCCTCCCTCTCTCTCTGCCCCTCCCCCACTCATGCTCTGTCTGTCTCTGTCTCAAAAATAAATAAAAACATTAAAAAATTTTAAATGGGGTCAGGGTCACAGGGCTAGGGTTCCATGGCATCCTGTCTTTCCATTTATAGGCTCTGTGTCCAACTGTCTTGACTTATACTTATGCGTCATTCTACATGACAACAGGTGGCTTCCAAAGCCACTCTTGAAAACGGCTGTGAGGGCTCCCTGTCTGCACCACAGTGGGCATTTCGCACTGGGGTGGTGGACATGGGTGGGCATGGGTGTGGCCATGCCACGGGATGGCCCAGCTGTCCCCACTCTGTGTCGTGCCCCTCATGTGGGTCTCCCCTCCAAATCTCCCCAGTGCCCACCCCTGAGAGCCAGGGACAAGGGGGCTTACAAAACTCTGTGCTGCCTTTTTCCTGCTGTGCTCACGCAGGGCCATTCACCGTGAGACTTTCAGTCACTTGGAACGGGTTTCAAGGACAAATAGAGACACTTAGCGATATAAATCACTTCTCCACAGTCACACACCCAGTTCGGGTCACAAGACAGTGGTTTGCATAAGAAATGATTGATCGTGGCCTGAAAGCTTCCCTGATTAATAAGCATTTTCATTTGTGTGCTCCAATGAGGAGATCTTTAAATTAATTAAAGAGGCTTGCGGATGGGAAGGAAGGGTTGCCAGCTTGAGGACGCTTTGATTTTCTATCAATATTCTCCGCGAGACGTTATCGTCGCACGTTTGTTTTTGCAAACACCCGCTCCGTATGCCGCAAATATTAAAGCCTCGTTAGTGTATTTGCATCCAGCGCTGGCAGCCCCCCCCCCCTCCCTCGTGGCACAGCTCAGGTGGGGGCAGGAGTCATCCATCAGTGTCCTGTGTGGGAAACCTCTGGAAAGAGTACGGCTTTGGTGAGCAACGTGCCGGAAAGCCCAAGCCTGCATCGCACAGGGAAATGACCAGGGCAGCGGGCTGGGCGCACAGGGGCTCTGTATCGATGTGGGTGCAATCCCGTGTCTCATTAGACACACACACGTGTGTGTCAGTCATGTGAGCAGGTGGAGGCCATCCTGGATGGAGTGATGGTCAAGGGGTCTGTTTTCCCTTTGCTGTTCACTCGGCTGTCTCCCTCGGGAGCCTAGACCAGCAGCTGGTCATCAGTAGGTGCTCAATAAATGCTGACCAGTCATTCAGGGAAGGAGCACACATGCCCACAGGGATTAACAGCACGGTGGCCTCGCAGAAGGCTGTGCAAAGCTCTTGGGAGGCACACGCGTGCAGAGGCAAGACGGGGTCACCCCACACAGGGCGGGGAATGCTGGTCTCCGTGGGAGACCAGCGATGGAAAATGTGTTTTGCTCTGTGGGTAAGCACTGGACAGGTGCCAACTGTCCCAAGAAAGTAACTGGCAGACACGCTGTGAGGTCCCATCTGGTCTCACGGGCCAGAGGGCTATTTAAGGGGAAGGAGGTTTAAAGCTGCTTCCTTTGTGCCCCAGGTTTTGCCTCCTTTTGCTCCGAGTAAAGGAGGGGCATTGAGATTGCAGAGCAAGGTGTGTGGATGTGAGTGTGAGGTCATATGGAGCTTATTCTGGGGATGGGAGGCTCAGGTGACAGAAAATCCTCAGGGGCACGAAACCATTAGTGCAGCCAGGAAGTGCTCACGGCCAGGAAACGCTGCTTGGCCCGAGCCTCTGATGTAAGAAAAACACAGCTCGAGGGTCTTGTGAAAGCCTCAGTCACTCCCTTCCAAGAAAGAAGAGTGTTCCTTTTACAAACGCAAAGGGTAAGAACACGAATGCTGAGGGCCTTTCGGAAAGCATGATAGGGACCCTGACGGGGAAATTGCAATGCAGTTTCAAAGCTCCTATGTCCCCGTGTTGTTGTGCAGTGCCAGGGGCTGTGAATGAAGCAGGTAGACAACACACACACACGCACACAGACACGAATTTGGGTTAGTTTTAATGCATTATGATACAAACAAACAAGTAAGAATCTAAATAAGATGAAAATTATTTCTCTGTGTCATGATATGAGGCCAGAGAGAGGAAGGCAGGCTGTTAACAACCCAAGAGGTCAGGTATCCTTTATGTTGTCACTGCACCGTCGTCAGTGTGAGACTTCCTACTCGTGGTGCAAGATAGCTGCAGACACTCCAGCCCTCACAACTGCATTCTAACCAGCAGGGGAAAAAGTGGAGAAGAGATCATTCTTACTCTTTAAGCAATTAAGGAGACTTTTATTGGCCTGACACATTTCTGTTTATGATTCGTGGGCCCCAAGATAGCTGCAGACACTGCAGCCCTCACGACTGCCTTCTAACCAGCAGGGGAAAAAGTGGAGAAGAGCTCATTCTTGGGCCCAGAGGTCATCACGTGGCCACTCATAGCCGCAAGGGAGCCCCGGATGGTCAGTCCCATCAAGCAGGGATGGACAGCTCCTCAGGGATCCCCTAAGAGTTTCTGGCACCTTCTCAGCTCTCTGCTCCCCTCTGTGTTTCACACTGGGCTCTCTTGCTACAGACAGACATCCTCCAGGACGTAACTTGGCGGAAAACGAGCCGCCGAAACTCGGGATTCAAACAGTGTGAGCGTCTCTCTGTCAGTCTTGGTTCGCTGATTAAATTCCAGGAGAGGACTGAGAACTCCAACTCGTACTGTACGTCTGTCCCTGGACTTATCTCTGCATTTGAGAAACATGATCAGTGCCGTTTTCCTGGATGAAATGACATTTTCTGTTAAACTTTAATGAAAAGGCAGCCTGCAGAATGGGAGAAAGTATTTGAAAACCACATATCTGATAAGAGACTAATGTCCATAACATACCGGCACTCCTACAACTCCCTTGTAAAAAAAGAAGTAATCCAGTGCAGAAATGGGCAGAAGACATGAACAGACACTTCCCCGAAGAAGACATGCTGATGGCCAACAGACACATGAAAACATGCTCAACATCACTCGTCATCAGGGAAACACAAATCAAAACCACAATGAGATACTACCGCATGGCTGTCAGGATGACTAATATTAACAACTCAGGCAACAACACAGCGCCTGGGGGGCTCAGTCGGTTGAGCATCCGACTTCTGCTCAGGTCACGATCTCACGGTTCGTGGGTTCGAGCCCCGTGTTGGGTTCTGGGCTGACAGCTCGGAGCCTGGAGCCTGTTTCCGATTCTGTGTCTCCCACTCTCTGCCCCTCCCTTGCTCACTCTCTGTCTCTCTCTCTCTCAAAAATAATCATTAAAAAAAAAACTCAGGCAACAACAGCTGTTGGCAAGGATGCGGAGAAAGGGGATCCCTCTTGCCCAGCTGGTGGGAATAAGCTGGTGCAGCCATTCTGGGAAACAGTATGGAGGTTCCTCCAAAAACTAAACATAGAACGACCCTACGACCCAGCAATTGTACTGAAAGGCATTTATCCAAGGGATACAGGTGTGCTGTTTCGAAGGGGCACAGGCATCCCCGTGTTTATAGCAGCACTATCGACAATAGCCAAAGTAGGGAAAGAGCCCAAATGGCCATCGATGGATGAATGGATAAAGAAGATGTGGTTTATATATTTAATGGAGTATTACTCGGTGATGAAAAAGAATGAAATCTTGCCATTTGCAACTACGTGGATGGATCTGGAGGGTATTATGCTAAGTGAAATGAGTCAGTCAGAGAAAGACGAAAATCATATGGCTTCAGTCATAGGAGGACTTTAAGAGACAAAACAGATGAACACAAGGGACAGAAAGAGAAAGACAGAGTCTTAATTACAAAGAACAGAATGATGTCAGCAGAGGGGAGGTGGGGGGGGGGATAGGGAAACAGGTGATGGGGATCCAGGATACACAAATCTCCACAGTTCATCCATGTGGCATTTGAGCCATAAACCCGAAAAATTATAAATGAATGAGGGCCAATGCTGCGTGGGAGTTAAAACTGTCCTTCCAACCAAGATTTTGGGGGCTGTTCTTTAAAATACTTTGGTTCCCCCTTCCAGAAGCAGGAGAGAATAAATTTCAGTTGTTTGCAACAGAAAACAGTAACATAAAATACCTTCTCATTCAATCCCCCTTAAGCGATTCACATCGTCTCACTTGATGGGAAAGGAGTCATTACACTTCTCTTGACAAAACCCCAAGAGAGTAACAACGCACCTTCTGGAAAACGGGCAGGGGAGGCATTTGACCTTGTTGTTTAAGCGAAAAGAGTCCGTATGTGGTCTGCATGGGAGGCTGGGAGGGGGCTTTGGTTTGCATCTGAAAAACGCAGCATCTGGGAGTTTCTCTCTGAACGAATGCAATGTTTAAGAAGCATAATAGTGGCACCCGGGTGGTTCCGGGGACCCACGGCTCTGGGTGCAGGCTGGCCGCTAGCACGTCACCGTGCCGTGGCCTTCTGGAAAGCCGCGGCCGGGCTCGTGTGCTGTCTGCTTCCATGAACAGCATCCTGGACATTTCCCCGAAAGGACATCGGCCAATTACGATTTCAAATCAAACGCTTTCCTGATGGGTGGGACCGCAAATGTGAAACGCTTTAATTCTTAGATAATTTAATGGTTTGCATCTGGGGCTCTTCCCGCGGCCAACTGCCAGATCACGTTTCGCTTGCGAGAACTGTTTGCAGGCTGTGTCTTGTTTAATAACGATTTAAATGCTGAAAATAAATGTTTTCCTTTCGGGGGCCCATATGTTCATCAGCCGGCGTCTGGGGCGGCTGTGGCCTCGGTCGATCTCACTTGCGTATCTCCACGTGCAATTGACAGATGAGAACATCTCTAAGCCCTCGCGTCTACTTTTCACGCGGAGGCTGATTGTGAGAGAACGCCACGTCCGTGGGAAGATGGTCTCTCGCAAGAGGGCAGTGATGCCCATGGCTGAAGGCGCCTTCCCCGCACGGACCCGGGGTCCTGGCGTGTTGAAGACGCCGAGAGTCCAGGTGGGGAATTTACCTGGGGGCCCAGCGGTGATGCTGATGTGCATGGAAATGGGCGTGTGGATAGAGGCGTGGAACCGGGGCAGGTGTGGACGTGGATACAGGCGTGGAAGGCGATACCTAATAGTAGTGGACGTGAGCTGCAGGTAATCTTGAAGCAGCAAGGGCACGACACAAGAGCTAAGCGTTCACGGGGATGCTACAAGCAGGACCCGGAAGCCATAGGAAGCACCAGCCTCCGGACCCCTGCCCCACCTCCTCCGTGCACGGTCCTACCTGTCAGGGCCAGGTGAGTCAGTGCACACGTGGCGGTCATCTCATACGGCTGAGAGGACTCGTGAGCCAGGCTTCAGGGACGAACGTGAGATGCAGGTTGGGGGTACGGCTATAAATATTCCAAAGAGCCTGGCTGCCCAACACCAAGCAAGGCAAAGCCGTATAATTTAGTCCCGTCACGCCTGAGATTGTGCACACAGTTTTATTTTATTTATTTTTCAATGTTTGTTTTTGACACAGAGAGAGAGACGGAGCGTGAGCAGGGAGGGGCAGAGAGAGAGAGGGAGACACAGAATCCGAAGCAGGTCCCAGGCTCTGAGCTGTCGGCACAGAGCCCGACGCGGGGCCCGAACTCACGGACCGCGAGATCATGACAAGCCCGGAAGTGAGATGCCCAACCGACTGAGCCCCCCAGGCGCCCCAATATTTTTATCAATAGCTCTATGGAGGTATCATCGATATCCAAAACATTACACATACTCTGGGGGTAAAATTTGATGAATTTGAATGCATACAAACTCCCACACTGCCATGAACACAATCGAGGGATACACACACCCCAGACCTCCCAAAGTTTCCTTGTTTTCTTTTCATTTATCTGCTTACTATCTGCCTTTCTTCTTCTTTTTTTTTTTCTGCTGAAAGAACACACAGCTCGAGGTCCAGTCCTCTAAAGTCGGAAGGGCACAACAGCATATTGTGAACAGCGGGCATCACGTCCTAAAGCAGGTGCGGCCGAAGTAGAGAAACGACCCAAGTGCCCGCCCGTCGACCCGCGAATAGAGAAGGAAAACATGGTCCGTGCTGAGTTGGTTAACGGTCCCATTTCAGTAGCAGTCGCGATCTCACGGTTGGTGGGTTCAACCCCTGCATCAGGCTCTGTGCCGACAGCTCGGAGCCTCCTTCGGATTCTGTGTCTCCCTCTCTCTCTGCCCCTCCCCTGCTTGCACTCTCTCTTTCTCAAAAATAAATAAACATTAAAAAATTAAAAAAAAAAAAAACATGCCTGACCGTTGGATTCAGCTGAGGTCATGATTTCACAGTTCGTGGCTTCGAGCCTGCTCGGGATTCTACCCTCCCCCCCGCCCCTCCCTTGCTCACGCTGCCTCTGTCTCTCTCAAAACAAATAAATAAATATACTCAAAAAACTTTTTTTTAAAAAGAAGCTGAGCGCCTTCTACCAAATGGTATGGCTATCGGAGCAACGCATTCCCTCCAAAAGGCTGGACGCGTGACTCTGGGAGGAGTTTCCGGAGGGAGGATCGTAGCCGGGCTCCTGGGGAGTTTGTGTCTGCTGAGTACCTGCTGTGGGGTTTGAGTCTCTTCCCAGATTTGGCTCAGCTGCCTTTTGCCCCAGAAGGTCTTGTGGGGAGAGTCCCAGCAGGACACGTGTTCATTCCTTTTTTGAGAGAGAGAGTGAGTGGGGGAGGGGCGCAGAGAGAGGGAGACACGGAATCGGAAGCAGCTCCGGGCTCTGACCCGTCAGCACACAGCCCCACGCGGGGCTCGAACCCACAAACCGTGAGCGCATGAGCTGAGCGGAAGTGGGAGGCTCAACCAGGCACAGACCCCGCAGAAATGGACAGATGCACCTGCATTGTTACTAGGCCTCAGGGCAGCCGGGGGAGGGCCCTACCTCAGCAGGGGTGCGCCCTGACACCCTCAGGACGCCAAGGCCCTCCTCCCTCCCCTCCCCTCCTCCCTCCCCTCCCCTCCTCCCCCTCTCCTCCCCTCCTCCCCCTCTCCTCCCCCCTCCCCCTCTCCTCCCCCTCCAGCCCCTCTACCCCTCCTCCCTCTCCCCTCCCCCTCCTTCTTGCCCCTCTGCCTCCTTGCCCCACTCCTCCCCTCCTCCCTCTCCCCTCCTCCTCCCCTTCCTCCCTCTCCCCTTCCCCTCCAGCCCCTTCCTTCTCCTCCTCCTCCCCTTCCTCCCTCTCCCCTCCCCCTCCCCTCCTCCCTCTCCCCTCCCCCTCCCCTCCTCCCTCTCCCCTCCCCCTCCCCTCCTCCCTCTCCCCTTCCCCTCCAGCCCCTCCCTTCTCCTCCCCCTCCCCTCCTCCCTCTCCCCTCCCCCTCCCCTCCTCCCTCCTCCCTCTCCCCTTCCCCTCCAGCCCCTCCCTTCTCCTCCTCCCCCTTCCTCCCTCTCCCCTCCCCCTCCCCTCCTCCCTCTCCCCTCCCCCTCCCCTCCTCCCTCTCCCCTTCCCCTCCAGCCCCTCCCTTCTCCTCCTCCCCCTTCCTCCCTCTCCCCTCCCCCTCCCCTCCTCCCTCTCCCCTTCCCCTCCCCTCCTCCCTCTCCCCTCCCCCTCCCCTCCCCTCTCTCCCCTCCCCCTCCCCTCCTCCCTCTCCCCTCCAGCCCCTCCCTTCTCCTCCTCCTCCCCTCCTCCCTCTCCCCTCCCCCTCCTTCCTGCCCCTCCCACTCCTCGCCCCACTCCTCCTCCCCTTCCTCCCTCTCCCCTTCCCCTCCAGCCCCTCCCTTCTCCTCCCCCTCCCCTCCTCCCTCTCCCCTCCCCCTCCCCTCCTCCCTCTCCCCTTCCCCTCCAGCCCCTCCCTTCTCCTCCCCCTCCCCTCCTCCCTCTCCCCTCCCCTCCTCCCTCTCCCCTTCCCCTCCAGCCCCTCCCTTCTCCTCCTCCCCCCTCCTCCCTCTCCCCTCCCCCTCCTTCCTGCCCCTCCCACTCCTCGCCCCACTCCTCCTCCCCTTCCTCCCTCTCCCCTTCCCCTCCAGCCCCTCCCTTCTCCTCCTCCTCCCCTCCCCCCTCTCCCCTCCTCCTCCCCTTCCTCCTTCTCCCCTTCCCCTCCAGCCCCTCCCTTCTCCTCCTCCCCCCTCCTCCCTCTCCCCTCCCCCTCCTTCCTGCCCCTCCCACTCCTCGCCCCACTCCTCCTCCCCTCCCCCCTCTCCCCTCCCCCTCCCCTCCTCCCTCTCCCCTTCCCCTCCAGCCCCTCCCTTCTCCTCCTCCCCCCTCCTCCCTCTCCCCTCCCTCTCCTTCCTGCCCCTCCCACTCCTCGCCCCACTCCTCCTCCCCTTCCTCCCTCTCCCCTTCCCCTCCAGCCCCTCCCCTTCTTCTCCTCCTCCCTCTCCCCTCCAGGAACACATGTGGGCTAAGTACCTCCTAGACTCCCCAGCCCCCACACCCGGGCAATTTCAGGGTGAGTAATTTCCGCGCGTGCAATTATCCGTGGGCGTCGTGCAACAGGTCCCCGGAGCGCCGAGATGCCCGCAGCGCGCCTCTAATTGCGTCCAGACCGTAACCCCGGTGTGGCCTGTGTCCCGGCCGTGACCCTGGGCCCCTGCTCGGCGCGCCCACATATGGGACGGCTTTCCCGGCTGATTGCTGCGACCTGATTGACGGAAGTTATGCAGAGGGTCTTGTCCAGGCTGCGCAGCTGCTGGGAGGAGAGATTCCGGGGGAGAGTGGGTTTTGCCCGCTGCAATTCCGCAGCCTGCGCCGCGAAGGAGATGGAGATGGATGGAGCTGGTCACGCCCAGGGCGGCGGGGAGGCCAGAGCAGGGGTGCGGGGAGCCGTACGTGCAAACGATCTCCCATGGCCGGCAGCGTGCACGAGGGGTGGGGGGTGGCGTGGGGAGAGGGAGGGAGAAGATGCAGGGGACAGGGGGGAGGGGAGGGAAGGGAGGGGCAGGGAGAAGAGAGGTGGGGGAGGGGCGAGCGAGCAGGGGAGGGGGACGGGAGGAGGAGGGGCAGGGGCACAGCCTGGATCCACACAGGGCCCCCCCTCTCGCTCCCTCCGGCCCCTCCCCGTCCCAGCCCTGCACGGGCAGGTGGGCTTGGGGCCAGAGCACAGGTGTCCCTCCGCACAAGGCGGCTCAGCCAAGGCTTGTGCTGCACAGACACTTCCAGAAAAGAGCCTTCGGGCCAGGCATCAGGGCGGGGGGGGGCAACAGTTCCAGGCAGGGAGGCCTCCCTGGTGGTGGTGGTGGCTGCCTCGCAGGATGTGGGTCCAGCCCAGCCCAGCCCAGAGGATGCTTCCCGCCTCAACCCGCATCAACCAGGGCCTCCAGCCCTGCCTGCCCCCCAGACTCTCCTGCCCGCAGCACCGACAGGCTCCAACTTGCAGGGGACGTGCGGAGGCCTGACCCGTTGTGCAGGGATGGCCCAGGGGTCACGTCCCTGTTTTATTGGAGCATCTCAACGATCTCGGCTATGGCAGACACTCCAGGGTGGGGGCGGGGGGCAGGGGGTGACCCATGGTGTCCCCTGGCCAGCGGACACGTCTCCCCAATGGCTGCCTCTGTCTTCACTCAGTCACCCTCCCTAGCGAGCCCACGTGCCAATTTGTCCCGTTTACAGGGACCCCAGGCGGACTCTGTCGGGGTGCACCCTTGTGACCTCGCTGTACTTTGATCGCGTCTGTACAGACCCCACCTGCAAGCACGGTCCCCTCCTGAGGGCCTGGGGGTGACAGCTGTGACACGGGAATTTCAGGGGACACAGCCCCCCCCCCATAGCAGGACTGGCCTTTTTGTGTCTGGCCCACATCCCTCAGCACTGTGTCCCCAAACGTATGCACCTTGTAGCACATGGCAGAACGTTCTTTCCACTGAAGGCTGCCTCGTGCATATATTCCATGACTATTCTGTATGCACACTCTCACATATACTATATATATATTCCGGTGTATTCTGTGCTGAATGCATGCCCGGAACCGTCTCATAGTGTGAGCCACGGCCACCAGTGGGGCGTCCAGGAACCCTTTGGCCCCCGTCCTCCGCATGAATGCTCTGAAACCATTTTTAACGGGCTCCTGAAAGTAACAGTTACAGAAGCGTTAGCGTCGGCAGCTGAGATGTGCGTGGAGAAGGGCCCTCTCACCTGCCGGGCGTGGGCTCGCGTTGCGAAATGTCTACGCTGCTTGCCCGCGAGCTGCCCAGGGTCTCATCCGAGACACCTCCCACTGCTCACCATTGCTTTTTGCTTTTTCTTCTTAAATGCCACGGTGCTTGAAAATAAACGTAGAAATTCTCCTGCCACAGAGCGAATCTGTTCCCAATTTCTTGTCCAAACATTGAAAAATATACAAGTGGGTTTTCGGCGTGACTCTCTCTGACCTTTTCAAAGGAAAGTGGCACGGAGCTCGGAGGTTGATGGTTTCGGGACGTTTGATGTGGATGGCAGGCCACCTGTTTCTACAGCTCGTCCGGGATAACGTGGGACCGCCCTCCCCGGAGCACAGCTCGCAAAGCTGTCATCCGAGCACGTTGTAGATCTAAGCTTAGGAAAACAGACATTCAAAGATTTTTGAAGTGTTTAAATGACTTTGCTAATTTGATGGTGTTGAGCAGCCAGATAATCGGTACCAAATTGAAATGGGAGATTGGATGATTAGCTGTATTCCCCAGACCCTTATATAAACAGCTGTGTGCGTGCGTGTGTGTGTGTGTGTGTGTATGAAAGAGAGAGAGAGAGAGAGAGAGAGAGAGAGCATGCACGAACAGAGAGACACAGAGACACAAACATGTGATGGATAGACGATAGATAGATAGATAGATAGATACATACATACATACATACATACATAGATACATAGATAGATATACAGACAGAATGGATGGATGGATGGATGGATGGATGGATGGATGGATGGTTGGATAGATAGATGATAGATAGATAGATAGATAGATAGATGATAGATATGATGGATAGATAGATAGATAGATAGATATGATGGATGGATGGATGGATGTTTGAGACTGGCTGGAGAGCTGGGTGGGTTGGTGAATACATGGAGAGATGGATGGATGGATAGATAGATAGATAGATAGATATGATGGATGGATGGATGGATAGATAGATAGATAGATAGATATGATGGATGGATGGATAGAGAGAGAGAGATAGATAGACATGATGGATAGGTAGATGGATGGATAGATAGATAGATAGATAGATAGATAGATAGATAGATAGATATAATGGATGGATGGATGGATGGATGGATGGAAAGATGCATGGATGGATGGATAGATAGACAGATAGGTACATATGATGGATGGATGGATGCATGGGTAGATAGATAGATAGATAGATACAATGGATGGATGGATGGATGGATGGATGGGTGTGATGGATAGATAGATAGACAGATAGATATGATGGGTGGGTGGATAGATAGATAGACATCATGGATGGATGGATGGATGGATGGATGGATGTTTGAGTAGATAAGTCTGCAGGTAGATGGATGGATGTTTGAGTTGCTACATGTTTGAGTGGATGGATGGATGGATGGATGGATGTTTGAGACTGGTTGGAGAGCTGGGTGGGTTGGTGAATACATGGAGAGATGGATGGGTAGATAGATAGATAGATAGATATGATGTATGGGTGGATGGATAGATAGATAGATAGATAGATAGATAGATAGATAGATAGATAAATAGATATAATGGATGGGTGAATGGACGGATGGATAGATAGATAGATAGATAGATGATAGATAGATATGATGGATAGATACATAGATAGATATGATGGATGGATGGATGGATGGGTAGAAAGATAAATAGATAAATAGACAAGATAGACAGGTAGGTGCATGGGTGCCTGGGTGCCTGGATGGATGCATAAATAGCTGATAGATCTCTACCCTGCCTTGGATGTTTTGTTATTGTGTGAGAAATTATTCTAACGTCCGCTCTGTTTAATCTGAAAATAGCATTAAGGTTTGGTGATTCTGATCCAACAGTGCCCAGCAGATGTCGGTCAGCAGTTGCTGATTTTTTCAATGTCTGAAGGGAGAGAGCTGGGGTTGGGGGCTTTCTGATAAATTTCCCTCTGTGCTGATTCACCTCCAGAGGACAGGCCTGCATCCAAATCCCTGCAGCCTGTGAACAAGATGTTGATTTGGAAAACGGTCTTTGAAGATGTGAGGAAGGGAACAATCTGAAGAGAAACCATCCTGGAGGAGGGTGGCCCTAAATCTCATGACGGTGTCCTTGTAAGAGACAGAAGAGGGACAGACACAGAGGAAAGCCAAGTGAAGGCAGAGGCAGAGAAGGGAGGGACGCGGCCATGAGTCCAGTGATGCCTGGCGCCCCAGAAGCTGGAACAGGCAGAAAGGACAATCCCCTGGAGCCTCTTGAGGGAGTGTGGTCCTGCCCTGCCTGGGTCTCAGTGGCCCTACCCCTCCTGCATCTCAGTGGTCCTGCCCCTCCTGAATCTCAGTGGCCCAGCCCTGCCTGAATCTCAGTGGTCCTGCCCTGCCTGGATCTCAGCGGCCCTGCCCTGCCTGGATCTCAGTGGCCCTGCCCTGCCTGGATCTCAGAGGCCCTGCCCCTCCTGGATCTCAGTGGCCCTGCCCTGCCTGGATCTCAGCGGCCCTGCCCTGCCTGGATCTCAGCGGCCCTGCCCTGCCTGGATCTCAGCGGCCCTGCCCTGCCTGGATCTCAGCGGCCCTGCCCTGCCTGGATCTCAGCGGCCCTGCCTTGCCTGGATCTCAGTGGCCCTGCCCCGCCTGGATCTCAGTGGTCCTGCCCCTCCTGGATCTCAGTGGTCCTGCCCCTTCTGGATCTCAGTGGTCCTGCCCTGCCTGGATCTCAGTGGTCCTGCCCTGCCTGGATCTCAGTGGTCCTGCCCTGCCTGGATCTCAGAGGCCCTGCCCCTCCTGGATCTCAGTGGTCCTGCCCCTCCTGGATCTCAGTGGTCCTGCCCTGCCTGGATCTCAGTGGCCCTGCCCCTCCTGGATCTCAGTGGCCCTGCCCTGCCTGGATCTCAGTGGCCCTGCCCTGCCTGGATCTCAGTGGTCCTGCCCCTCCTGGATCTCAGTGGTCCTGCCCCTCCTGGATCTCAGTGGTCCTGCCCTGCCTGGATCTCAGTGGCCCTGCCCCTCCTGGATCTCAGTGGCCCTGCCCTGCCTGGATCTCAGTGGCCCTGCCCTGCCTGGATCTCAGTGGTCCTGCCCTGCCTGGATCTCAGAGGCCCTGCCCTGCCTGGATCTCAGTGGCCCTGCCCTGCCTGGATCTCAGTGGTCCTGCCCTGCCTGGATCTCAGGGGTCCTGCCCCTCCTGGATCTCAGTGGTCCTGCCCCTCCTGGATCTCAGTGGTCCTGCCCTGCCTGGATCTCAGTGGCCCTGCCCCTCCTGGATCTCAGTGGTCCTGCCCCTCTTGGATCTCAGTGGTCCTGCCCTGCCTGGATCTCAGTGGACCTGCCGAGATCTCAGCGGTCCTGCCCTGCCTGGATCTCAGGGGTCCTGCCCCTCCTGGATCTCAGTGGTCCTGCCCTGCCTGGATCTCAGTGGCCCTCCCCTGCCTGGATCTCAGTGGTCGTGCCCCTCCTGGATCTCAGCGGCCCTGCTCTCCCTGGATCTCAGTGGCCCTGCCCCTCCTGGATCTCAGCGGCCCTGCCCTGCCTGGATCTCAGCGGCCCTGCCCTGCCTGGATCTCAGTGGCCCTGCCCTGCCTGGATCTCAGGGGCCCTGCCCTGCCTGGATCTCAGTGGTCCTGCCCTGCCTGGTTCTCAGCGGCCCTTCCCTGCCTGGATCTCAGCGGCCCTTCCCTGCCTGGATCTCAGTGGTCCTGCCCTGCCTGGTTCTCAGCGGCCCTTCCCTGCCTGGATCTCAGTGGCCCTGCCCTGCCTGGATCTCAGTGGTCCTGCCCCTCCTGGATCTCAGTGGTCCTGCCCCTCCTGGATCTCAGTGGCCCTGCCCTGCCTGGATCTCAGTGGCCCTGCCCTGCCTGGATCTCAGTGGCCCTGCCCTGCCTGGATCTCAGAGGCCCTGCCCTGCCTGGATCTCAGTGGCCCTGCCCTGCCTGGATCTCAGTGGTCCTGCCCTGCCTGGATCTCAGGGGTCCTGCCCCTCCTGGATCTCAGTGGTCCTGCCCCTCCTGGATCTCAGTGGTCCTGCCCTGCCTGGATCTCAGTGGCCCTGCCCCTCCTGGATCTCAGTGGTCCTGCCCCTCTTGGATCTCAGTGGTCCTGCCCTGCCTGGATCTCAGTGGACCTGCCGAGATCTCAGCGGTCCTGCCCTGCCTGGATCTCAGGGGTCCTGCCCCTCCTGGATCTCAGTGGTCCTGCCCTGCCTGGATCTCAGTGGCCCTCCCCTGCCTGGATCTCAGTGGTCGTGCCCCTCCTGGATCTCAGCGGCCCTGCTCTCCCTGGATCTCAGTGGCCCTGCCCCTCCTGGATCTCAGCGGCCCTGCCCTGCCTGGATCTCAGTGGCCCTGCCCTGCTTGGATCTCAGTGGCCCTGCCCTGCCTGGATCTCAGTGGCCCTGCCCTGCCTGGATCTCAGGGGCCCTGCCCTGCCTGGATCTCAGTGGTCCTGCCCTGCCTGGTTCTCAGCGGCCCTTCCCTGCCTGGATCAGCGGCCCTTCCCTGCCTGGATCTCAGTGGTCCTGCCCTGCCTGGTTCTCAGCGGCCCTTCCCTGCCTGGATCTCAGTGGCCCTTCCCTGCCTGGATCTCAGGGGCCCTGCCCTGCCTGGATCTCAGCGGCCCTGCCCCTCCTGGATCTCAGTGGCCCTGACCCTCCTGGATCTCAGCAGCCCTGCCCTACCTGGATCTCAGTGGCCCTGCCCCTCCTGGATCTCAGTGGCCCTGACCCTCCTGGATCTCAGCAGCCCTGCCCTGCCTGGATCTCAGGCTCCTAGTCTCCATGGCTGGGGAAGGGTGGACTTTGTTTTGCTGCCCCACGACACTCATCTATGGAACAACTTTCAAATTGTCCTGTGGGGGAAGGGAGCTGTGAAGAACCCATATCCCACAGTTCTCTCTGATCATCCTGATTCAGGGCACCGAGGTTGGGCCTGGGCGCAGGTCGGGCCAGGGCCCCGATACCTGTAGGGGGCCCTGGAGGACCTGAGCAAGAGAGGGTCAGCATCTCAGCTGCAGGGCATTGACGCAGAGGCTGGACCAACAAAGCAGCAGGAAGGGGACGCGAGGCCTGGGAGCTGCAGATCAGAGCCCACACTCCTGAATGGTGACCTTGTGCCTCTGCCCTGCCCCTCCCCCGAAGCCCAGGGTCCAGGAAAATCCAGAGTGGGTGAATCACTCCCAGAGGCAGCGAGCCAGTCGGCAGCTCATGGTGGGGTCCTGTCGGCTGCCCCTTTCTTGGTGGACCTGGGATCCGGCAGATTCCCGGGTGACCAGATTCCCACGGGGTGGTTTCTTGATACAAACAGCCTCCCAGGAGGTGACCAGCCTTGTGGGCGGATCCGAACCCAGGCCCCTGCAGGGATCCCCTAGCTGTGCCCAGTTGCAGGTGAGGAATCTCCCAGAGCTCAGGGAGCCTGCTTCTCAGCAGGTGCGTAACTGGAAACAGGGGAGCCCTCAGCCCAGCCCCACGTGAGGGATGCTGTGTTCCCTTTAGTGGTTCCACCTTGTTCCCAACCACCCCGCCACCTGACCTCTGGGAGGTCTAGGCGAGCCTTTGAGGCTCCCGCTCTGAAGGCAGGTGCAGTTCTGGTCTGTCCCCCAAGGGCTCACTGGAGCACACGTGGGGCCTCCCAGGTGGTGCCTGCTCTGGGCTCCCCACGGGGCCCCCCTGGCAGAGCTGAGCCTGGCCCCGTGCACACTTCTCAGAGACCAGGAGGCAGCCAGCCTGGCCCAGCAACGGGTCGTGTTTGGGATCTGGGTGTGAAAAGACATCTGCACATTCGTAGCTCGGGACACATGGGCCCCAGCACACCCCCAGGCTGACGACCAGATGGGGGAGAATCGACAGCAACAAAGCCCCGAGACCCCGAAAGCGCTCGGGAACACGGGCTCGCTCCCAAACGTCATCGGGCGCAGGTGACCAGTGACATCCGACGGGTGCCCCAGGGGACCCTCGCTGGCACCTTAGAGCAGCCCCCCAGGACCCTGGAACCCCAGACAGAGTCTCCGATGCCCCTTGGGGTGGGCGGTGTCCCCCGTGCGGGCCCCAGAGCCTTCCGGAGTGCCAAGCCCTGGAGTCCGGTCCTGGAGGGACATAAACCTGTAAATGCGATTGGAATCAACCGATGGGCTTGTCTCCGCGGTAAATGTAAGCAAATTGGATGTAATTGTCTCAATTGAATGCAGAGCAAGTCCTGGGCTGACCTTCCACTGCGGCGTTCTGCGGGCTCGGGGGGACCCTGGGCGCATGACATCATTCGAACAATTTGCACATATTTATGCAATTTGTCATAATTCTGTCTGTACCGTCTGGAGGCTGCGGGAGTTGCCTCTGGCCTCCCTGTGAAGTCGGGGATGTGAGAGTCACGTGCTGGATGCACGTGTGTGTGTGTGTGTGTGTGTGTGTGTGCTCACATGTGAGCGCTGGGGATGTGCCGGGCAGAAGGTACGAGACAAACAGCGAAGCCGCGTTCTCATGGAAGGAGACACCAAAGGCAGTGGGGTCCCGGCACAGGGGCCGGGGACGCCCCTCAGCCGGAAGAGACACCTGTCACCCGGTGCGGCCCCAGCCAGTTCTTTGGTGGGTGTGTGTGTGCAGGTGCACTGACAGGAGGTCAGATTTCTGACCTTTCCGACCTGCACACAAAGCCGCCCCCCCTGGGGGCACCGGTCTCCCGAGGGCAAGTAGAGGGGAGGGCAGGGGGGTGTCTTGTTTTGGGGGGAAGCCCACGACCCGAGCCATGAACACAGGTGCCCAATGAAAGACAGGACCCGCGCTTAGTCCCAAATCTCAGGGCAACAGCACAGAACTTTTTGGTATCAGCACGCGCCCCTCCAGGGGGTTGCTTTGCACGGAATCCGAGCCGAGCTGCCGTGTGAGTTTTTGCACTTGAGCTCTGGCTGTAGCAAGCTGCACAGAATAGAAACAATTTGCAAACTGTCAGGTGCACCTCTGTCGACACCCAGGCTGAGACATAGTATCCACGGTGCGCGTTCCCAGCGAACCGTACCAAGTTGTAGGGCGGGTTCCGAGGTCCTGGATCGCAGCGGCCTGGGGTGTGGACAGGGATGGGGCCTGGGGTGTGGACAGGGATGGCGGGGCGTGTTTGAGCCACGAGACCCCCCCCCCCGCCCCAGCCAGTGCAGGTGACACAGAATCGCTCCTTTCGGGGCTGCTTTGCGGCCGTTTCTTCAGGGGCCACCATGCAAACCTCAGAAAGCGTTTGTGAACCGGCCGAGGACTGCATAAAACCAGATGAGCCTTGACGGCATTAAAGCCTCTCTGAGCCGGAGGCGGGCCGTGGCACGGAGCCAGCCTGAGGCCGCCGGTCCGGCCCCGCAGACCACGGTTCCAATTAGATCCCGGGATGACGTCATGCGGAGGCTGTGGCCCGAATATTAAAAATTCCTGGAGTGAAGGAGGCAGGCCCGCGTGTCGGGAAGGGGTGCAAACATGTTTCATTTCGTTTCAACACTCGGTCCGCCGTCGGCCGGGCCGGGGCCGGCGAAGATAGAAGAGGAAATTGCTGGGTCCCGGCTTCATGTTTTACTGGATGGCAGACAGATTTACAGCACGTGGAAGAAACAATTAGGACACATGCTGCAGCGACTACAAAGAGGGGGAATAAATCCCCGTAATGAGAAGGAGACAGCACAGGGCAGGAAGGGGCTACGGGCCGGCATCCAGACTCTAACGTGTCAGAAGGCCCCGGGTCGCCGTGAGCTGCCCTCAGCACCAGATGGTCTGCAGATTCTGCCCGCTTCCCCCTGCCCACCCCCACCCCCCGACTCCGCTCAGGTTGTTACGGGATGCTCCCGCCGTCCTGCCCGGGCCAGAGGCCATCACCTGAGGTCTGTCCGCTTACCACAGGTGTCTGGTGGCCAGGGGTCCCAGCTGGGACACACACTCTCTTAGCCACCCCACCCCGCCTGAGGGTGGCCTGCAGGGCGCTGTCTGCCCCCTCCCCCACCGACCAAGGATAAATCCCGAGTTCTCAGTGCATCACTGCGAGATGTTCCTGTCCCAGAAGCCATTCAGACAGTGGCGATGAATGTGAACCGAGTTCCTGGATTTTGATAGATAATTGTTTTCTTTTTTAAGGACCACTTTATGGTACTATCTATGCATATATATAACACAAAGTTTGCCATT
Organism: Felis catus; assembly: GCF_018350175.1. Lineage (NCBI taxonomy): Eukaryota > Metazoa > Chordata > Mammalia > Carnivora > Felidae > Felis > Felis catus. The sequence goes on from NC_058386.1 coordinate 667,235, forward strand.
TTAATGATGTTTAAGTATACCACTCAGTTTTGATGCACAATGTTAAGAAAGTTTAAGAAACTGCACCTGATTTAGGAGAAGAAAGAAAGAAAGAAAGAAGAGAAGGAAAGAGAAAAAGAAGGAAAGAAAGAAAGAAAGAGAAAAGGAAAGAAAGAAAGAAAGAAAGAAAGAAAGAAAGAAAGAAAGAAAGAAGAAAGAAAGAAAAAGAAAACAGAAAAAGAAAGAAGGAAGGAAGGGAGGAAGGAATTGAGGGAGGGAAGGGAGGGGGAAGGAGATAGGAAGGAAGGAAGGAAGAGAGGGAAGGAAGGAAGGAAGGAAGAGAGGGAAGGAAGTCAGAGCACACGGATCCCTCAGGAATGAAGGCTTGTCCCTCCCCTGCCTTCTGGGACCAGGTTGGAAGTCCCAGTCTTGACAAAAGTGCACCCAACATGGGGTGCAGACGTGGATGTCACAGGACACAACAGATTCCAAGGGATTCTTGCAACTTTGGACGGGGAGTGTTCCTCAGGCTCTGGATGGCCCTGCAATGAGAACATAGAAGGGCCTCATGCCCCAGGGCGTATGGAAGAGGCAGGAAAAAATGGGGGCCCTGAGGGGGCTTGCATCTGGGACTGGGGGTGCGGTTCACATGGGCCCTCACATCCAGAAGGTGAGATTGTAGCAACTGGATGAGTTTTTGGATGAACAAATAGACGATAGATATGATAGGCAGCTATGTAAATGATAGATTTACAGATGATAGATACATGATGGATGGATGATAGATAGATAGATAGATAGATAGATAGATAGATAGATACGATGGATGGGTGGATGGATGGATGGATGGATGGATGGATGGATGGATGGAAAGATGTATGGAAATATGGATGGATGGATAGATAGATAGATAGATAGATAGTTGTGATGGATGGATGGGTAGATGGATGGATAGATAGATGATAGATAGATAGATAGATAGATAGATAGATAGATATAATGGATGGGTGGATGGATAGATAGATAGATAGATAGATAGATAGATAGACACGATGGATGGATGGATGGATGGATGGATGGATGGATGGATGGATAGGTGGATGGATAGATAGATAGATAGATAGATAGATAGATAGATAGATAGATATGATGTATGGGTGGATGGATGGATGATAGATAGATAGATAGATAGATAGATAGATAGATAGATAGATACGATGGATGGGTGGATGGATGGATGGATGGATGGATGGATGGATGGAAAGATGGATGGATAGATAGATATGGTGGACGGATAGGTGGATGGATACATTGATAGTAGATAGCTGATAGGTAGATATAGATATATGATGGATGGATGATAGATAGATAGATACATAGATAGATAGATAGATAGATAGACATGGTGGGTGGATGGGCAGATGGATGGATGGATAGATAAATAGGTAGGCAGATAGATAGATAGATAGATAGATAGATAGATAGATAGTTGTGATGGATGTATGGGTAGATGGATCGATGGGTAGATAGATGATAGATAGATAGATAGATAGATAGATAGATAGATAGATAGTTGTGATGGATGTATGGGTAGATGGATCGATGGGTAGATAGATGATAGATAGATAGATAGATAGATAGATAGATAGATAGATATAATGGGTGGGTGGATAGATAGATAGATAGATAGATAGATAGATAGATAGATAGAATGCGTGGGTGAATGGATGGATGGATAGTTGGATGGATGGATAGATAGATAGATAGATAGATAGATAGATAGATAGATAGAATGGGTGGGTGAATGGATGGGTGAATGGATGGATGGATGGATAGGTGGATGGATACATTGATAGAAGATAGATAGCTGATAGGTAGATATAGATATATGATGGATGGATGATAGATAGATAGATAGACAGACATGGGTGGATGGGCAGATGGATGGATGGATAGATAAATAGGTAGGCAGATAGATAGATAGATAGATAGATAGATAGATAGATAGTTGTAATGGGTGGGTGGGTAGATGGATGGATAGATGATAGATAGATAGATAGATAGATAGATAGAATGGATGAGTGATGGATGGATGGATAGGTGGATGGATGGATAGAGAGAGAGAGAGAGAGAGAGATGTGATGTATGGGTGGATGGATGGATGATGGATGGATGGATGGATTATTGGATACAAGGATCAATCGACAGATAATACATGCATAAGGAGGGAGATAGACTGACAGACTGTCTTACCTCGTGGTCAAGGCTTCTCAGCCTCAACATTGCTGACACGTGGGGCTCGATGACTAACGTGGGGTGTCTTGTTCAGCGTAGGCTGATGACAGGTGTCCCTTGTCTGCACCCACCACAACGCCCCCAGGGGTGACCACAAAAAGTGACCCCAGTCATGGTCAGCTGTCATTGAGACAACTGTAGTTGAGACAACCTGGTCCATTGCCAGGAAGTACGTTCAAGTCTCAGGAGGTGCCCACAAGGTGACGGTTCTTGCAGGTGACTTTATGTCATGCTATCATCTACACGAGCAGGATTTGGGTCCACGGGCTCATGCAATCCTTTCCCTGAGTCCTGCCTTCTCCAGGTGGAGACCATAAGAATTCACTTCCCGCCTCCCAGGAGCTGGCCCAAGGCTGTGGCCCCACGTCCCTCAATTAAGACACTGCCGGGCGGTTCGTGGGTTCGAGCCCCGCGTCGGGCTCTGTGCTGACAGCTCGGAGCCTGGAGCCTGCTTTGGACTCTGTCTTTCCCTCTCTCTCTGCCCCTCCCCCACTCATGCCCTCTCTCTCTCTCTCTTTCTCAAAAGTAAATAAAAACATAAAAAAATTACAAAAAAAAAGACACTGCCTGGAACTTACCTGCGGAGAAGCTCAGAGCAGGGAGGAGCCAGTGCCACTTGGAACCCTTCGTGGCACTCATGGGGCTGAGCCTCTGGATTGTGTTTGGAGCCCGGTGCCGGTGGGGACGCCGTGGCCTGTGTGCGGCCCCAGTAGCCGGGACCCCCGCACCCCCCAGGGGGAGTTGCACATTCCCTGTCTCGCATTAACCGCCAGTTGTGGGGCCCCGCGAGGTCCCCGCGGACGGATGCAAGCTGTTCCGTATTCATTTACAAATTCCTTCTCTGCACAGAGCAGCTGGGGCAGCTCACGGCCATGGGTGCTGACAGCCACAGGGCATCTACACTCGCCGTTGGGGCCGCCAGAACGGCGAGGAAGCCACAGCCACGGCCTGCTTCTCTCCGGACCCCCTGCGTCTTGGTGCAGCACTGAATCTGCCTGGGGACGCCTCCTCCCGGCTGTCTTCCTGGATGCTGCGTGCCCCACTCACCCAGAGACTCTTGGGGCCCCGTGGCCACCGGCCTCTGTCTCGCTCGGAATCCCCCCTCAGCCATTAAACGGGGCCTTCTCTCCTTTCCTGTGCAGGTGGGGCTTCCTTTCCGAGCCAGGCCCCTGCCTCCGTCACCGCCACGGGGAGCTTGGCTCCAGGGAGAGGAACCCCAGCTCCCAAGACAGGTGTTGACTCGGCCCACAGTGCTCGGCGGGACCTGGGGCGGCTGCGATGTGGGGGCCTAAGGTGTCCGTGGTACAGAATGCCCTGTGTCGGGTCGGAAAGATCGTGCGGGCTTCGCTTGTCACGAGTGAGAATGTGCAGACAGACCAGGAATTGCCACAACACGCGTTTGTGCAGTGAACAGGACTGGTAGCTGTGATTCCAGAGACGCCGTCCCACGAGCATTTCACAAACACCTGCATGGACCAGACTTTCTTACCGCGTTAGCCTTGAGTGACCCAACAGTAGCCGTGGTGACCTTTCCTGGGTGCACGGCTCAGCGGCCCTGAGCAGTTCCCAGGGTGGCTCAGCCACCGTCTCGAACGAGTCCCCAAATACTTTTATCGTCACCACGTAAGACCCGGGGCCCCTTAAGCCGCCCGTCGCAAACCCCTCACGGCCCCCGGTCAGCTTGCAGTCTGCAAATTTGTTTATTGTGGGCACTTCGTACAAATGGGGTGACAGTCGGTGGGGTGTCCCCTGTCTCCCTCTGTCCCTGAGCATCGTGGGTTCCAGGTGTGTCCACGGGGTCTCAGGCACATCGTCCTTCCTTGTGGCCTTGTGTTATTATTTGTGGGCGCCTGGGTGGCTCAGTCGGTTGAGCCTCTGACTTCGGCTCAGGTCGTGATCTCACAGTCTGTGAGTTCAACCCCTGCATCAGGCTCTGCGCTGACAGCTCGGAGCCTGAAGCCTGCTTCGGATTCTGTGTCCCCCCTCTCTCTCTGCCCCTCCCCTACTCACGCTCTGTCTTTCCCTCTCTCAAAAATAAATAAACATAAAAAAACAATGACTATTTGCCTAACCCACTTACATAGAAAATAGCCTCCATGTAAAAACGACATCGTACGGAATAGTCTGTAAAATGTGATAAAAGGTTATAATTTTTTTTTTAACCAGGGCGTTTTTTTTTTTTTTTTCAGTTAAGACATTAACAAGTCTTAACTGAAGGAGGTTTACGCTGAACGTAATTGTAACCTCATCCCGAGTCCTCACGCGGCCTGGGGTTCTTGGTGAAATAAAATTCAGTGATATCATTTCCTCCGGGGAAGCCACGTTTGAGAAGTCAATCGCGTCCCCAGGCCTCCGGGTCTGAAGGAGTTAATGCTGTTTCAGGTTCGAGATTACCATTTTATTACCAACGCGTTCGGAAAGACCCATTATCATAAAATTGAAAAATCCCATCAACCCCCCCCCACGCACACCCCACGTGAGCGATTCTGACGCTCGTCGCCGGCAATTCCTGTGTGAGCCCACCCGGCACACCGGGGATTAAAAATAAAAATTAAGGTAACGACACATTAGCTGCGTTTAAGAAAGTCTCGCCGTGCTTAATTTCTGTGTGTGCTGAATTATTCAGGTCTCCCCCTGCCCCCAACCGTGCATTCCCCATAGTGGCTGTGTCAGAGCAGGGACACCGGTCCACGCTTCTCGGAAGACGTGGGGCAGGGGGCATCCGGCCATGAACGGTGGGATTTTTGTTTATGGGAGGGTAAACTGGGTGCTGTGGGGCTGGGGTTCCTGTCCGCACGCCGAGGAAGAGGGGCCCGGGGACAAGTATTGAGGGATAGTTGGCATCCTTGGTTTCCTGGTGGTTGATCCGTGCGTCCTGAAAAGACTTCCCTCCTGGGCAGAAAGCGAATCGATCCCACCTTAATTATGCCATAATGTCCCCAGGCCCCATCTGCGCAGGCAGGCTTGGGGATGCGCGTCACAGACGTCCGCGGTGGGGTTGTGGCGCCCTTGGTCTGGTCCCAGTCTCTACCTCACCCCCCTCCTGGTTTCGTTTGGGGCCACGGGGCCGTGCTCGATGGGGCATCTTCCAAGAATGCCCAGCACCCTGGTACAGGCTTCCCCACGCGGCCCGATGCTGAAGTCCTACCACGAAACGCCCGTGAGCTTTACCCGCGGGGCAGGTGCAGAACAGACACGGAGGCCGGTCCTCACGTCAGACCTTGGCGGTTTTTCACGGACCGATTGGATTACGAGCGTGTTAGGGGTCCAGCTGGAGTGTCTCACGGGTCGACTTAGGGATTTCGCTCCGTCATGGGCTGGCCTCTCCCCGTGAGCCCCGGGGGGCCCCTAAGAGCAGAGTGTTGAAATGCACGTGTCAGGGCACGCCCTGTGGGAGCAGACGTGATGCAGCAGCTGAGTACATCAGGCGTAAGGGGCTCTCCTTACAAGGGAGGAATCCTGCTGGACCCGTCTGGGGGCGGCTGGAAGGGGGCACAGTGTGGGGCAGCCAGCTGTTACGTCACGTCCTGTCCCCAGCACGGCCGCCCGGCCGGTCTGCAGGCATCTGCTCCCGTTAGAAGCCATCCTGCTTGCCCCTAAGCCTGGAGCTTGGGACGGGGCTGGGTACCCGGTGATAACCGAAGAGAGTGGAAACCAACGTTTATCGAGCGCTAACGGTGTGGCACCTTCGCTGTGACGCCAGCCACACAGGCAACAAAAAGACAAAAAAAGTGGGTAAAATGGTATTTTATTAAAGTTAAAGAGTTTTGGGTGGGGGCGGGGACGTTGGAGACACGTGATGGGAACGCACAAGGGCACCTGTTGTGGTGACCTTGGGGTGTCGTGTGCACGGAAGGAACCAGGTGAAACTCAAATTGCCCTGTGGGTCAACTGTACTGCGATTTGAAATAAAAATGGACACAAAGAAAAGAAATCTGTGTCCTCAGGCCGATAGAACGCAGCTCTCCATTAAAACCCTTTGCACATCCAACAACAGTGTCAAGGAAGCAAAACATTCAACCTACAGACGGAAAGAAAATATTTGCAAATAATTTATCTCAGGAGGATCAGCATCTCGTGTATATATTTAAAAAAAATTATTTAGTTTTGAGAGGGACAGAGCACGAGCAGGGGAGGGACAGAGAGAGAGAGAGAGAGAGAGAGAGAGAGAGAAACACAGAATCCGAAGCAGGATCCAGGCTCCGAGCTGTCAGCACAGAGCCGGACGCGGGGCTCAAACCCACAAACCGTGAGATCATGAGCTGAGCCGAAGTCAGACGCCCAACCGACTTAGCCACCCAGGTCGTGTATATTAAAGATTTCTCACAACGTGGCCATGAAAAGAGAAAGAATCCGATCATATGATGGGCAAGGGACTCGAGTACACTTTAGGAAATACAAAAACTATCTCACACCCATAATGATGGCTATATTTAAAAACAGAAGAGGGGTGGGGGAAATAGCAAGTGTGTGTGAGTTTGTGGAGAAAAGAGGGCCCTCCCACATTCCTGGAGAGAACGTAAAGGGGTTCAGCCATGGGGGAAAACAGGGAGGTGATGCTGTGAAAAATTAAAACACAGAATCAGCCCGTAACCCGGCGATTTCCACCCGTAGATACCAACGGAAGAGCTTTGAAAGTTGGGATTCGACCGCACACGTGTTTATTCCTGTGTTAGTCACGAGAGCCCAGAGGGGGAATCGAGTAGAGCAGCCATCAGTGGATGGATGGTGAAGACAGTGTGGTCCATCCACGTGGCGGAATATTACTCAATCATGTAAAGGACACCTGCTCGCACGTGGACGGACCTTCGGGACGTGATGCTCACCGAGACAAGCCGCCAACAACCAGACGAATAAATGCATGTGGTTCCACTGTCATGAGTCACCTGCAGTCATCAGAGTCACAGACACAGAAAGTGGGTTGAAGGGTGGGGGCCCAGGGCTGGGGACGGCGATGGGACAGCTGCCCAATGGGTACAGGGCTTCCTTTCGGGGAGGTGCGAAAAGCTGTAGGTAGATGGTAGTCAAACACCACCGGATTACTCGTGCCTTCCGACGTGGTGAACGTCACGCCGTGGGAGCATTGGCTAAACGTCTCGAAAACTGTGCCACGGGTCCTATTCTTCCCAGTAAGAGGCGGCAATACTCCAGCTCATACAGGCGATCCAAGAGGGAGTGAGCATCTTTGTTTTTTTGAGTTTATTTCTACTGAGAGAGAGAGAGACGGAGAGAGTAAGCCGGGGAGGGGCAGAGAGAGACACAGAGGGAGAGACAGAATGCCACGAAGGATTCGTGCAGCCAGTACACAGCCCAGTGTGGGACGGGGGCTGGATCTCACTAAGCGTGAGGTCTCGTGGCCTGAGCCGAAATTGAGAGTTGGACGCTGAACCGACCGAGGCACCCAGGTGCCCTCAGGAAGCTTACATCGCTGGGTCTCATGAACCGCCTGGGGTGACGGGGTGGCTCATGCGGAGCCGTGGGGCCAAGTGTGAGCGAACCCCATAGAAGGGTGCTTTCTTGGTACCCTCACGCCTGCATTTGGGGTCAGCGGGGATCCCGAGAGGACGGACGGGGGCCCTGCAGCATACCGTGGTAAGGGTGACATCCGGCTGTGTTTTGGGCCGCGTCTGGAGGACGCATTGCCGACTTGGGGTGGGGTGAGTGTTTCCTAGGCACGGCTGTCCTGCAGCTCTGTGTTAGTCACGGGGTGACTGTTGACATCCTACTAATGGGACACTTGTGAGCCCCTGACTTGGGGGCAGTGCTTGAGAGACTTGTGCCCCAGAGTAGTGTCTCTATTTGCTCTCGGAAACACACCTGAGCTGCAAAACCCGGGCACACAATGTGCATAATGTGCGTCTGCTCACTAACAATTAACCATCTCCCCCGACCACTGGGGAGGCGAACCCCGTGCCTCAGAAAATCATCCTCAACAAATAAGGTTGAGCGTCCGACTTCGGCTCAGGTCACGATCTCACGGTTTGTGGATTCGCCCCCTGCCTCAGGCTCTGTGCCGACAGCTCAGAGCCCGGAGCCTGCTTCGGATTCCGTGTCTCCCTCTTTCTCTGCCCCCCACCCCCCGCTCACGCTCTCTGTCCCCCTCTCAAAATAAACTAAACAAAGGTTAGTCTGATGTTACAGTAGCATTGCTATTGGGTTTACGGCTGGTGTAGAACTTAGTGTTGGTAATTCCTTTACAATGACTTTGGTATTAGGTTCATAGCACCCTCCGTTCAGTGCTTAGTATTAGCATTTTGGCGGTTAGTACGGTTAGTATTCGTTTGGTGTTTGTAGTGGTTTAGTGTTTAGTATTAATATCAGCATCCTACAGATGGGACTCAGAGGTAAAAGGAGTTTCCACGAGTTCAAGGAAGTACCTCCATGTGACCCCTAAGCGTCTGTGACCCATGTCTGTCACCCCTCGAGGGCAGAAGGCCTAGAGAGGTTTGGTATCTACATGTTCTCTCCTGATGTGATGCCCGTACCTTGGCCGCAAGGCCTTCCGGTGGCCAGGCGGGCGTCTGGTAAAGAAATCACATCTGCGCGTCTGTGCATGCAGGCTGCGAATGCAGCTCCCTGGGTGCAGGGAGCAGAGCCATGGAGCAGGAACTCACGACCTCTGCACCCCCATCTGCCTGATTCCAGCACTCCCGGAGTCTACACGGTATTGATCTCTGTCTGATTTATCTGATTTCAATGGGACCCTTGATTCTCAGCTGTGAAGGATGCAAAATTAAACACTTTTCTTGATCTATCACGCCTTCCCTGGTCACCTCCCTTGTTCTCCAGTTAATATTGTAATTCTCTGAGAGGTGTGTTTTGGGCACTAAAGACCACACTTGTGTGTCTGATGTAAACAGGTGTATTGATTCCTGAATCTTATAAAGTAAATATCATCCCCTTTTCCATCACTCTGTCCTTCCCGCCTTCTGGATCCCAAATAAAATTTATATAAATCATTATAATGCCACGTCTCCCCAGCCACCACTGAACGTCTGTCCTTCACGTGTATTGGTTATCAGCAACAAAAACCGAGAGCAATGCGATTACGACATCATATACAGTGTTGAAATAACATACTAAGGGTCAGTGAAGCCCTATGTGTTGAAGTTGTGTAGGGCCTTTGATTTTCCAAAGTCTGAATAATATTAGAAAACCATCTCAATGTTTGGATGTTTTTCCAGCCTAATCCGTCCAAGGGGTCTACTTTTCCATGTGGACTGTGGTTCTCCACGTGGGCCTTCTTCAAACATTTTATTTTCGTGATGCTAATTTGGAGTGTGGAAGGTTTTCATCTTATTCCTTGGGTATTTCTAGGACCAGGGAGGCAATTATGGAAGAGTACAAGGCATGGTTCTTTGCACATTACTGGCCATCAAGAGTCACTGGGTCATGGTACACATTCCACTTTCCAAAAGACTCAATAATTTTACACCCAGACCATCTAGATTTTGTACATATCTGTGTTTCATATTAACTGCATTTAAAACCTTTTAAATAGCCTGGGTGGTTCAGTCGGTTCAGTGTCCGACTTTGGCTCAGGTCATGATCTCACAGTTTGTGAGTTCAACCCCTGAATCAGGCTCTGTGCTGACAGCTCAGAGCCTGGAGCCCACTTTGGATTCTGTGTCTCCCTCTTTCTCTGCCCCTCCTCTGCTCTCGCTCTGTCTCTTTCTCTCTGTCAAAAATAAATAAACATTAAGAACATTTTTAAAAAAATCTTTCAGATTACGTGCAAGTATAGATTAAATATCTACCCACTTAGGGAATATAATTCCTACAGATACTTGATATCATGTTCATACTTCAAACTTTCCAAGTATACTTCAAACTTTCCTGTGCCCCAGGAAGTGAATTTCATTCACTGCTTCGAGTCATAAGCATCAAAAGTAGAAATAAAGATAGAAGGTCCTCCCTTCCTCTTTGGGATTTTCATTCAAAATTCCACAGGACCTCATGATTAACCAAAAATCTGGACACGTGTTCCACACAAGGTACTTGGCCAGTTTCAGGGAAAGTTAAGTATAGATAAGCCATGAAGCATCACGTCGTAGGTGTTTTGTGGACAGTTAGTACGATGCAACCACAGAATCCAATTATTAACTTGACCTTGTTTGGGTGTTTTGGCTTCAACTGGTTTTCTATCCTTCATCCCGTTTATCTGGTACGGACTCATCGATGAGGACTCGTAAGGTGGCTACTTCCTCTGTGCGGACAAGGGTCCCGATCTTCAAACACGCCTTTAGGACCTCCGTCGTCTCCACGATCTTAAGCTGGGGTGTCCATGGTTTTCCTGGGGGAGGAAAGCACATGCCTTCATCACACAGCACTGTGTGTTTCTTTCTTTTTTGGTGTAGCTCACGGTCCTTTCTACTTTGCGAGCATGTGCTCACAAAGCGGTGTGCCTGAGCGTTTGACCCCGAGTGGATGGATGACATGGTCACATGGTGTAAAGATGGGGTCGGGGGGATGCAAATCAAGAACGCACTGCAACGTGGTTTGCATAAAAGATGCCAGTGGAATGAATTTCGAATGAAGAAATGTAGTCATTCCAGGGTCTCCGAGGACGTGTGTGAACATTTTTTTTTTTTTTGGCCTGGGAGGGGGGAGGGGGGAGGGTGCAGGACCCATTAGCATTTTGTGAGTTCACATTTCAGTTTTATTTTCGAGCGATGTTCTGGTTCAAGGTGAACGTTTCCAGGGTGAGGCTTGCGGTAATTAAATTTCGCATGGGAGGGCTTCATCTGGCTGCAATTGACTCAGACCTGTACCCAGCTCCACTCAAACTGACCCCAAGAACGTGATTGGTTCTAGAAATTAGGGTTGGGGGTGGTGAGCTCTTCAGATGAAGAATTTGTGCCTCTCACTGCTGAAGGAGAATAAAAACCCTGTGCTCCTGGGAAGTTAATGAGAGTCCATGACTCATTTTACCTTGCAAGAAGGGCGAGCAGACCCCGAATACCAAGAGCCAGGCACCCACCCGAAACATCTGTGGAAAGATTAGGCTGGGTTTCCAAGAGGCCGACTCTGGGATGGCAGTTAGCATGCTGCAGGTTTTGGGGGGAGGAATTGGGAACGTGAGGGAAGGAGGGGTGGGGAGAGAGAGAGCCAGCTTATGATTCAATCACAATGGAGACCCCATCCAATCCCACCAGGGGCTCTGTGGCTGGAACAGCTCCTTAGAACCCTTCCTGCAGACCCTGTTGATATGTGGAGGAAGTCGATGCCATCTGGGCCAAGCTGGCTAAGATTCCGGCCGGTGTCTTATGGAGAAATGAGGAAAACACGGAAAGCGCTACAGCTGGTCCAGAAGTCATGACAAATGGTCGTTGTGTCCCTCTTCTGTGAACCGTTCCAGAATTTCTCCTTGGCCAGCACCTCTGCTTGGCCTAGGTGGCTTACTTGATGGGATCTACGATCTAGGTAGCTAGCCATCCATATATCATTTATCGATGTATCCATCCATGCATTATCTATCTATCTGTCTCTTTACCTACCTATCATATATCCATCCATCTATCCCTATGTCTACCTATCATCTGTTGACATACTTACCTATATATATACCCCTCCACCCATCCACCCATCCATTATCTATCCATCTATTATCTATCCACCTATATATCTATCATCTATGCACCCATCCACCCATCCTTCCATCCATCCATCCATCCATCCACCCACCCACTCATCCATCTGTCCATCCATCCATCCATCCATGCATCCACCCATCCACCTGTCTACACATCCATCCATCCATCCATCCATCCATCCATCCACTCACCCACCCACTCATCCATGCGTCCATCCATCCATCCATCCATGCATCCATCCATCCACCTGTCTACACATCCATCCATCCATCCATCCATCCATCCATCCATCCACTCACCCACCCACTCATCCATCTGTCCATCCATCCATCCATCCATGCATCCACCCATCCACCTGTCTACACATCCATCCATCCATCCATCCATCCATCCACTCACCCACCCACTCATCCATCTGTCCATCCATCCATCCATCCATCCATCCATCCATCCACTCACCCACCCACTCATCCATCTGTCCATCCATCCATCCATCCATCCATCCATCCATCCACTCACCCACCCACTCATCCATCTGTCCATCCATCCATCCATCCATCCATCCATCCATCCATCTATCATCTATTATGTATCTGTATCTATCTTTTATCTATCATTTATCTATTATTTACCTATGAGTTATCAACCTATTTACCTATCTGTTCTCTGTCAATTTTCTATCATCTATCTATCTATCTATCTATCACCTAGTTACTCTATCATAATTCTATCTTTAGATCTTCCTACCTCTATATCCATCTAGATATAAATTATTTCCCATGTGCCAGTGGCTATGCACCATTAATCTCTTCCAGAAACTCTCACACACCATGTCCACGTACAGCGTTTAGAGTAGGGCTTGCCACCATTTTTCATGATGTAGCACACCGAGACCTGGTTCTGCTTGTCGAGCATAGTGCTGGAGAGAAGACAGTTCACCATACCTGCCCTGGCCTGAAGGGCACAGAAAGTCGACCTCTCGACCCACCATCGCCCATGCACAGTGCTCCGTGGTGATGCTTAGACGTGATTCCTCACACCACGCTGGGGGGAGTTGGAGAACGAGACCCTTTGTCCATGTTCTACCTCAGTTTCCTTTGGCAAAACTGCCCCCTCCGTCCACTGGGGTCTTCTGTGAAATGCTCAGATGCCATCACTGGCAAATCATACAGTCCATTCAACAGCATGGCCACGGCTCAGCATCTCAAGAGACACCATCGGGGGTGAAGGATGACGTTGTGATGAGGGCCGGTGACGGAGGGGTTGACGTTAAGGGCTCAGATTGTGTGTTTCGGGTTAGGGTAGAACATGACAGGATTGACTTGGGCTGAGCCTGGCAAACTTCCAGGGAGGAGCCAGACATCCCTCCCAGTGCACCTGCCTGGGACTAGACTGAGGACCAGTCAATGACGTGCATTTCCTCCCCAACCCGCGCCCTCAGTGATGCGACTCAGGCAGAGCCACACCGTCTCCGGACCTCCTCCAGGAGCTGGCCTGAAACATACCTTCTGTCTCCTGCTGCCATCAATTTTTTCCCTCAGCTCAGTTGTTATTTTTGTAATTCACCTCCAGATTCTGGATATTTACGGCTCCGTATAAAGAGTGAAGCACACTTTGCCACGGCGGTGGGGGGGGGGGGGGGGGGTTAATTCCGTGCCGCATGGTGTACTGAGCCCTTACTGCCAGGAGGATTTCTCGCTGTTACCCGAGCAGATATATTTCCTGAAATATGTAAACCATGCATTTGAAACATTGATGGCCACGTATTCCTTCGCAGTTACTCAATGTATTTAAGATCAGCTCTTATAGGCTGAAAGATAGGAGGTAATACATCTCTGCTGGGCTTGATTAAACAGTGGAACTCAGGCGAGGCATTTAATCAATCTCCGGCACCGTTTACCGGGAGCGTTGGCACGGAGCGAGAGTGGTTATTGCACTACGTGACAAGCCGTAAAACGAAAAATAGAAAATATACTGCATGGAAAGTAATAATATTGTAATCAAAATGTATCTATTTTATACACAACAGAAATTCACAGAAGATAATCCCAGGGCCGCATGGAGACTCCGTTCAGCGCGAGCTGGGGTCGTCATGAACGTGGGAAAAGGCTCCGGGGGACCGACGAAGGGACGTTTATTTCGCGGCAATTGGACTGAGTAACGAATGCGTGGAGAACTTCCCGGTGGGGAGTACAGGCAAGGCTTGCATTGTGGACACAAACCCCACGCCACCTTCTGGCCCACACTGCCACCTGTGATTGTACGAAACTTATTTGCTTCCAGCCCTGGAGACCAAAAGTCTGAGATCTAGGCAGGGCACAGCTACTGAAATCCAGGAGGGGCAGGACCACTGAGATCCAGGCAGGACATGGCCACTGAGATCCAGGCAGGGCAGGACCACTGAGATCCAGGCAGGACAGGACCAGCCAGATCAAGGAGGGGCAGGACCCCTGAGATCCAGGCAGGGCAGGGCCGCTGAGATCCAGGAGGGACAGGACCACTGAGATCCAGGCAGGGCAGGGCCACTGAGATCCAGGCAGGGCAGGACCACTGAGATACAGGAGGGGCAGGGCCGCTGAGATCCAGGCAGGGCAGGGCCGCTGAGGGGCAGGACCACTGAGATACAGGCAGGGCAGGGCTGCTGACATCCAGGCAGGGCAGGACCAGTCAGATCAAGGAGGGGCAGGACCCCTGAGATCCAGGCAGGGCAGGACCACTGAGATCCAGGAGGGACAGGACCACTGAGATCCAGGCAGGCAAGGCTGCTGACATCCAGGCAGGGCAGGACCACTGAGATCCAGGAGGGGCAGGGCTGCTGAGATCCAGGCAGGGCAGGACCACTGAGATACAGGCAGGGCAGGGCTGCTGAGACCCAGGCAGGGCAGGGCCACTGAGATCCAGGAGGGGCAGGACCGCTGAGGCCCAGGAGGGGCAGGGCCGCTGAGATCCAGGCGGGGCAGGGCCACTGAGATCCAGGCGGGGCAGGGCCACTGAGATCCAGGCAGGGCAGGGCTGCTGAGACCCAGGCAGGGCAGGGCCACTGAGATCCAGGAGAGGCAGGACCACTGAGACCCAGTGGGGGCAGGAGCACTGAGATCCAGGAAGGGCAGGACCGCTCAGGTCCAGGAGAGGCAGGACAACTGAGATCCAGGAGGGGCAGGGCCGCTGAAATCCAGGCAGGATATGACCACTGAGATGCAGGCAGGGCAGGGCAACTGAGATCCAGGAGAGGCAGGGCCCATTTAATCCAGGCAGGGCTTGCTCCCTCCAGAGGCTCTGGGGGAGGCTCCTTCCTGCCTCCTCCAGCTTCTGGGGCTGCAGGTGCCCCTGGCTTGTGGCCCCATCCCTCCCGTCGCTGCCTCTGTGTTCATGTGGCTTCTCCTCTGTGTCTGTCCCTCCTCTTGTGTGTGTTACAAGAACAGTTGTATTGGATTTAGGACCATCTGGATTACGTAGGATGAGCTCATCTCAAGTCCTTCCATTGAGGTCATTTTGCACATTAGGTCCCATTCCCCGGCTCCTGGGGTTCAGGTAAGCACATGCCATCGTCAGGGGCACCCGTCAGCCCATTATGGTGACACACGTAGGATTTTGCCGTTTGTAATGGGGTTAGCTCCGGCCCACGGACCCAGTGGGTGTGAGGGAAACAGTGGTCTGAGCACATTTGCGTGGCTGGGCCCGACCCCCTTGTGCGTCCCCGTGACTGTGAGAACTTCGTGTCCCCGGGAGCTGCGGCCCCAGAGGTCACAGTGCGTCACACGTCCTGGTGCCCGATGGTGTGGGAGGCCCGAGAGACAGAGACCGCAGACCTGAGCCACCTGCTCCCTGGACCCTGGCGCCCGGACCCGACCTGCCCCCCGGGGACCCACAGACCCGTGAGACCTTCGTGCCGGGTTCGGCCACTGAGTGCGTTGGGAGGTACGGGTTGCAGGAAGTAGGTCAGCTTAAGGAAGGTCCTGAGGGAGGGTCCTCGTCGGCCCAGATCGCTGGCCACGTGAGGACACTCGGGGACCCCGGGGAAGCAACTCCGACACGTGTGGGTCTCCCATTTGCAGCCTCCACTGACCCCGAATGACTGCACGTGCTGCCTCGCAAGGTGTCCATAAATGGAGACAGGTGGGTACAATTGGAGCGTCCTCGGGACCCTGCGGTCACCGCGAGCCTCACGGGTTTCGTTTCAGACTCGGCATTGGGGAGACGTTCCTGAGCAGGGGGGCCATTTGCGAGCAACACGGAACCCTGGCTTCAGAGGCACAAGCGGGTGGGGCAGGAGAGGACACCCAGGGCTCTCCCTCCGGGGCTCACGGCACAGGGTTTGGTGGGGGGAGGGAAGCTGGTGCTGGAGGCCTTGGATCGGCAAGTGCCCCTCGCCCGTGGGGAGCATGGGTCCGCTCCGTTTACACCTCCGACCACCTGGAGCCACCCAGGAGGCTCCTCCCTGTTCCCTGCAGGAACAGCAGGGAGGAGTCATGGGGGTGACGTCACGGTCACGGAAGGACACGTGGAGACTCAACACCTGTTCAGTATTGCGTCGGGGAGAAGGGGGTTTGTGGAAAGAGCCGGAAAACAGAGACACCAGCCTCCTTCCTTCCTTCCTTCCCTCCTTCCTTCTGTCCGTCCCTCCCTCCCTTCCCTCCGTCCCTCCCTTCCTCCCACCTCCCTCCCTCCTTCCTTCCTTCCTTCCTTCCTTCCTTCCTTCCTTCCTTCCTTCTTCCTTCCTCCCTCCTTCCTCCCTCCCTCCTTCCTTCCTTCCTTCCTTCCTCCCTCCCTCCCTCCCTCCTTCCTTCCTTCCTTCTTCCTTCCTTCCTCCCTCCTTCCTTCCTCCCTCCTTCCTTCCTCCCTCCTTCCTTCCTTCCTTCCCTCCTTCCTTCTGTCCGTCCCTCCCTCCCTTCCCTCCGTCCCTCCCTTCCTCCCACCTCCCTCCCTCCTTCCTCCCTCCCTCCCTCCTTCGTTCCTTCCTTCCACCCTTCCTTGTTTCCTTCATCCTTCCTTCTTCCTTCCTTCCTCCCTCCTTCCTTCCTCCCTCCTTCCTTCCTTCCTTCCCTCATTTCCTTCCTTCCTCCCTCCCTCCTTCGTTCCTTCCTTCCTTCCTTGCATGACAAAGTCTTTAATTGCAAATGACGATCATACAGCAGTAATGAGGTGTTACTGTCACCTCCTAATTTCAACGAGAGAAGCCAAAAGCAGCCCCAACGATCCCCCAGCACTGACTGTGCTGAGCCTTTAGCAAAAGGGCTCTTTTATGGCTGGGAGCGGCCTCACACGGGTTACCCATAACTGTTGGCTACTTTCTCATAGATAAAGGCCCTGACCTCCAAGAAAGCTTTAGGGGGAAGAAATATTTAATCCCTTTCTTTATTAAAAAAAATACTTTTGTTACTACACCAACGAAATAAAAAGTCAGAACTGATATGGAAGTTGCTTGGGTTAAAGGCACAGGAAAACAAAGACGTGAGCCCGTTGGATTCCTAAGAAATTTCTAGAAATATTTGATCCCTTTCCTTCTGACCACAGCATTGTTTGCCACATCTAAGAAATAAAAGGCCAGGGTTCATATATATATGAAGCTTATATGCTCCCCCAGGAGCATATATAAATTGCTCGGGCTGAAGGCGGAGGAAAACAATTAAATTTCTAAGAAGGATGAGGCAAAAAGACAAAACCTTTGCATAAGCTCTCCGTTTGTGCAAAGAAGCTACGTTTGTTTTTTTTTTTTAAGTGTAAGAATCTACTATGTAATTTCCAGAACAATTTCACGGCTGTTCCCAAAAGAATAGGATCTCGACGCTTGGAAAGAGAACAGCACTAGTCAGCGGGGTCGCGAGAGCGGGAAAGTGCGCACTTTCCCACACGTGGCGGCTTCAGGGCCACTCACAGGGGGCCTGGGGCTTCCTGGGGACACAGGGTCCGGCTGCCCCCGATGCCAGGCAAAACCTGGTCAGCGGTGTCCACAGATGCGAGGACGTGAACCGTGAGGGCTGGAGGTGGGACCCCAAGGGGACGTCCGTGCCGTCCCGGAAACCACAGGGTCCTGCGCCTTCAAAGCCAGGTGCTTATATTTCGGGGAGAAACAGGGAGCTCGGGGAGAATGAGTTCAGGGGTGGTCACTGTCCCCGGGAGCAAGGAGTCGGGACAGAGAGATGCCAACACATGCCTCAGACGCGTCGGAAGGAGAAATCTTCCTCATGTAGAGGCACAAAGACGTGGGAAGGGGGATCCTCGACATACTTTAGACCCCAACGTACTGCGCGTTCTAGAAAGTTGCGTCTGAGACCCGGGCTCCGAAGTCTCTGTGATTTCACGCGCGGCTGAATGTGCATTGAAAGCGGGGACGCAGAGGCGTGGACCCCCCGAGGTGGCGGGTGAATGATGCCCCTGGTGTTTATATTAGACCCACGGAGAGACATTTATGAGACAGCCCCCCCTCGCCCCCCAACGTAAGAGATTACACGCACAATTGACACGAGCAGGCTGGGCTATTTCCCTCCGCAAGGTTTGCACGGAAAGATAGATGCGATGGCAAATCAGGAATTTATGAAATACAGTCGCGAAGCTCATTCTTCACAGATGTTTCCGGGGACGGGAGCGTCTCCCCCCGAGGAGGACCCCGCCGGGGCTTTGCAAGGACGACACCGGCTATGGGTCCGAACGGCCCCGGGTCCACTGGGACGCGGATTATCAGCTCTGGAACGCATGGGACGGTCCCGTGAGTGCTTTCTCTCCCTGGGGATTCTCTCTGCCCTCCGTCACGGTAGGAACACGGTCTGTGATGCCCACAGCACACGCCCTCTGGGGGAATCGAGTCTGCACGCTCTCAGGAAGGCTGTGGCCAACACTAGCCCGTTGGCGAGTGGTTTCAGACTCAGGAGTCACCAGCCCCAAGAGGGAGCGCCATTGCTGGGCTTTGGCCGACAGTAGCTGGAGACCTCGGCCACAGCCCAGCTACCACGGCCCCCCAGGACCCGGGCTGAAGGCTCGTTGGTGCACAGAGGAGACCGGACACAAAGCCATCGTGCACCTTGCAACCTCCCCGAGGCCATGAGGCTCCCGGGAGAAGACACTCAGTCCCGATGCGGCCGCCATATTCCTGCTTTTCATGCCTGTGGATGGGTCGATGCGCCACCGGCGGTGTTGTTTTGGGTGTTTAAAAACTCACATCAAGAAGAAAGAAGGCAGGGTGCAAAGGATTCCACCTGTAGGACATTCTGGGAAAGGGAAAACCAGGCACATGCGAAACCACCCGTGCTGGCCAGGGGTTCGGGGCCGGAGAGGGAGCAGCACAGAGGGTTTTCAGGGCCAACGGAGAGACCCTGTGGGATGCTGTACTGAGTATATCGTGGCATTGTACGTTGACCCAAAGCCCACAGCTGAACACCGAGCGTGACCCCAAGACAAACCATGGGCCTCGCTTCCCAATGATGATGGACCGGTCTGGGCTCCCCTATTGTGGGAGATGCAACGCACTGATGCAAGATGTTCCCAATGGGGGAAATCGAGGACAAGCAGGGGTGACGGTCACGGGCACGCCCTACGTTCTGCACAATGTTTCTGTAAACCTGAACCCACTCCAAAAAAATTACATAAAGTTTATTAATTTTTTCCTTTTTTAAAAAAAAAAGATTTTAGTTTTCAGTAGTCTTTGCACCCAACGTGGGGCTCGAGCTCACAACCTCAAAATCAAGAGTCACACGATCCTCCAACCAAGCCCGCCAAGCGGCCCTAAGGTGTGTGAATTGTTCAAGAAAGTCGCACGAATGATACACGTTATAACCTCTGGACCCGCTGGGTGTAGAAATTCCCTGGACAGCCAGGTTTCCTCACTCGTCTTTCTTCTAGATTTATCCATGTTGGTACAGGGGACTTCAGGGCATCATTTATTTTAACTGCTGCAAAGAGATGAATTTTGTAAACAGAAGACAGTTTTCATACGTCTCTGCTGATGCTGGTTAGCACTGTCCCTCCTTCCTTCCTCCTTTCCCTCTACCTTCCCTCCTTCCTTCCTTCCTTCCTTCCTTCCTTCCTTCCTTCCTTCCTTCCTCCTTCCCTCTGTCCCTCCCTCCTCCCTCCCTTCGTCCCTCCCTCCCTCCCACCCTTCGTCCCTCCTCCCTCCTTTCTTCCTTCCTTCCTTCCTTCCTTCCTTCCTTCCTTCCTTCCTTCCTCCTTCCTTTCCTTCCCTCCTTCCAGCTCCTGCTAACTACATGTGCCCATGAGAAAATCCCCCTACACACTCACTTAGAAGTAAGAACACACTCTCTGTAAAGCAACAAACATTTTGAACACCTGGGAATCTCTTTGACTTTTCAGTTACCCACATATTTTTAAATTTTTTGTTCAGTGTTTAATTGGGAAAAAATGTAGATGCCATAAAATACACCATCTTAACCATTTTAAAGTGCACGGCTCAGTGGCATCGAGCACGTTCACCCTGTTGTGCAACCATCTCCAACATCTGTGTCCAGAACTTTCCGTCTCCCAAACCGAAGCTCTGTCCCCATGAAGCACTGACTCCCGTCCCCGTCCCCTGCCTCTGGCTCCTGTCTACTCTCCGTCTCTACAGATGTGACTCCTCTAGGGAGGCCATATACGTGCAATCACACAGGGTCTGTCCTTCTGTGTCTGGCTTACGTCACGGACTATCGTGTCCCCAAGGTCCATCCACATAGTAACAGGTGCAGAACGTCCTGTTTTTTAAGCTATGCATTTTTAATGTTTTTTTTTTAAGAAAGAGAGAAAAAGAGCACGGACACAGGAGGGGCAGACAGAGAGGGAGACACAGAATCCGAAGCAGGCTCCAGGCTCCGAGCCATCAGCCCAGAGCCCAACACAGGGCTCGAACTCACGGACCACGAGATTATGACCTGAGCTGAGGTCGGACAGATGCTCAACCGACGGAGCCCCCCAGGCGCCCCTTCACTGTTCTGAGAAATTAAACATGGTGATTCCGGGTGGCAAACATTGTGATAAAACTTGGGTTCATCCTCACACAAAAGGACAGGAAACCTCACTCGTGGTTCCGGCATAGTTCTTATCGAGAAAGCACGACGCCTATTTGCATATAATATTCTCAGTCAGAACCATCTGCTGGTGGTGAAGTGAAAACAAGGTATGTTTCCCATAAAACAGAGTACGGGCTTATTAAAAAAAAGTTTGCATGAAAAGTTTGCATACGTGGCATTTTTACAGACTTCCCAGAATAATTGCTTTAAGACATTATATATATATATGTATATATAATATATATACATATTAATTATATAATATATAATCTATATATATAATTTATATATAATATATCTAAATATTAACTATATAATATATAACTTATATATATAATTTATATATAATATATCTAAATATTAGCTATATGATATATAACTTATATATATAATTTATATATAATATATCTAAATATTAGCTATATGATATATAACTTATATATATAATTTATATATAATATATCTAAATATTAGCTATATAATATATAACTTATATATATAATTTATATATAATATATATACATATTAACTATATAATATATAACTTATATATAATTTATATATAATATGTCTAAATATTAACTATATAATATATAACTTATATATAATGTCTAAATATTAACTATATAATATATAACTTATATATAATTTATATATGATATATCTAAATATTAACTATATAATATATAACATATATATAATTTATATATATCTAAATATTAACTATATAATATATAACTTATATATATAATTTATATATAATATATCTAAATATTAACTATATAATATATAATTTATATGTAAATATATAAATATAAATATAAATATAAATATAAATATAAATATAAATATAAATATATATATTACACCACATAGAAGAAACTTGCCAGCATAAAACTCCAGCACGTTAATTTTCTGTGCCTGAAAGCCTCTGGCCGATTAGAAACAAGCTGTTGGGGCGGAGTAAATTCACTTATTCCTTCGCGATGTGGGCCCTTCTCCTTTCTGTAATACGCCATGTGGCAAGGACGCTATTGATCTGATGTTATTAGATATATTAAAAGTCCCAGACTACTTTTGAAAATATAATAATTCTGCAAGTTTCCAGAAACTTAAGAACATTTAAGAAAAAATAAAAGAATAACCCATAACTGAACATTTGGCGAAATTTAATTCTACGTTATGAATAAAATTGTCTTCACTTCCCACGGCCAGCCTCACAGAGACGCCTGCTGGTTGCCAGTGAGTCACGGTAAACCCTGCCACGGGGCGCCTTCGTAGGAGCAGGAATGGAAGGGACAATATTGTCTCCGGGGCTAAATTTCTTCTGCAAGATGAGTGCTCACGGAGTTCCTCGAAATATCCTCGAAGTTGGACGCACATGCTGAAAGGTAACCTCCGTGTCAGGGAGTTACCAGAGTGGACGGACAGGAAGATGAGGCCAGGAGGACGTATTGAATTATTGCAATGTATCCGTCCGTCATGACTGAGGAGGGGATTGTGAACCCCTCCCAAATGGTGGCGAGAAATTAAACCCATTGTTTTTTGTATCTTTTCCGCCTCACTTTTGAACTTCAATGCACAAAAGCTTTAGGGCTTTAAAAAGTCATATTGGGGGGGTTCCTGGATGGCTCAGTCGGTTGAGCGTCCGCGTCTTAACTTTGGCTCAGGTCAGGATTGCACAGTTTGTGAGTTCGGGCCCCGTGTCGGGCTCTGTGCTGAGAGTGTGGAGCCTGCTTGGGATTCTCTCGCTCCCTCTTTGTCTTTGCCCCTCCCCTGCTCATGCTCGCTCTCTCTCTCTCTCTCTCTCTCTCTCTCTAAAAATAAATAAATAAACATTTAAAAACATCAAATTGAATACAATCTAATTAGAGTTAATTTGATCTCCCCTCTGTGATGGAGTGGTGTTCCTGCAAGCAGGCTGATGTACCCAACAGTGCATGCAAATTACCCTAAATTCCATTGCGCCTGGTGGAATCAGTTCAACAGCAACTTTTCCAGTGGGCTTAAGGTTTATGAAGACGTAGATGGTTAGAGGTGGGTTCCCTGGGGCAGGTGGCAGGCTCTGACCAGAGACTGACGGCTCCTTGACAACCTCAAGCATTGTGGATGCCGATTTGCCAGCTTTTTCCAGGAGAGCCAACTGCTTTGCAAAGGGGACTGGCCCGCTCTGGGAGCCTCTGAACTGAGGGAGGGGAGCGATTTCTCTTCCCATCTTCTCTCTGTTCTTCAACCTCCCCTGACCTGGGGCCTTGTCTCGTCCTGCGTTTCCCAAGCTGCTTAAGGACCTATGGGTAGTACCTGGTGTTCTGGAACCATCCGCCTATCCATCCATTGTTCATCCATCCACCCACCCATCCATCTACCTATCCACCCATCCACTAATCTGCCATGCATCCATCCCTCCATCCATCTGTCCGTCCATCCATCCGTCCATCAACCCACTCATCCATCCATCCGTCCATCCATCCACCTGTCCATTCATCCATCTGTCCATCCATCCATTGATTCATCCATTCACCCACCCATGCATCCATCCATCAACCCACTCATCCATCCATCCATCCATCCATCCATCCATCCATCCACCTGTCCATTCACCTGTCTATCCATCTGTCCGTCCATCCATTCATCCATCCATCCATCCACCCACTCATCCATCCATCCGTCCATCCATCCACCTGTCCATTCATCCATCTGTCCATCCATCCATCGATTCATCCATTCACCCACCCATGCATCCATCGTCAACCCACTCATCCATCCATCCATCCATCCATCCATCCATCCATCCATCCACCTGTCCATTCACCTGTCTATCCATCTGTCCATCCATCCATTGATTCATCCATTCACCCACCCATGCATCCATCCGTCAACCCACTCATCCATCCATCCATCCATCCATCCACCCACTCATCCATCCATCCGTCCATCCATCCACCTGTCCATTCATCCATCTGTCCATTCATCCATCGATTCATCCATTCACCCACCCATGCATCCATCCATCAACCCACTCATCCATCCGTCCATCCATCCATCCATCCATCCATCCACCTGTCCATTCACCTGTCTATCCATCTGTCCATCCATCCATTGATTCATCCATTTACCCACCCATGCATCCATCCGTCAACCCACTCATCCATCCATCCATCCATCCATCCATCCATCCACCTGTCCATTCACCTGTCTATCCATCTGTCCGTCCATCCATCCATCCATCCATCCATCCATCCATCCATAAACCCACTCATCCATCCATCCGTCCATCCATCCATCCATCCATCCACCTGTCCATTCACCTGTCTATCCATCTGTTCATCCATCCATTGATTCATCCATTCACCCATGCATCCATCCATCAACCCACTCATCCATCCATCCATCCATCCATCCATCCACCTGTCCATTCATCCATCTGTCCATCCATCCATTGATTCATCCATTCACCCACCCATCCATCCATCCGTCAACCCACTCATCCATCCATCCACCTGTCCATTCACCTGTCTATCCATCTGTCTGTCCATCCATCCATCCATCCATCCATCCATCCATCCACCCACTCATCCATCCATCCATCCATCCATCCATCCATCCATCCACCTGTCCATTCATCTGTCCATCCATCCATCCACCCATCCATCTGTCCACCCATCCATCCATCCATCCATCATCCATCCATTCACCCAGTCATCTAACCAGCCACCCATCCATGCATCTATCCACACATCCGTCTATCCACCACCCATCCATCCTTCCATCTGTCCATGCATCCATCCATTTATCCATCCATCCATCCATCCATCCATCCATCAACCCACTCATCCATCCATCCATCCATCCATCCATCCATCCATCCATGCACCTGTCCATTCACCTGTCTATCCATCTGTCCATCCATCCATCCATCCATCCATCCATCAACCCACTCATCCATCCATCCATCCATCCATCCACCTGTCCATTCATCCATCTGTCCATCCATCCATTGATTCATCCATTCACCCACCCATGCATCCATCCGTCAACCCACTCATCCATCCATCCGTCCATCCATCCACCTGTCCATTCACCTGTCTATCCATCTGTCCGTCCATCCATCCATCCATCCATCCATCCATCCATCCATAAACCCACTCATCCATCCATCCGTCCATCCATCTACCTGTCCATTCATCTGTCCATCCATCCATCCATCCATCCATCCATCCATCATCCATCCATTCACCCAGTCATCCAACCAGCCACCCATCCATGCATCTATCCACACATCCGTCCATCCACCACCCATCCATCCTTCCATCTGTCCATGCATCCATCCATTTATCCATCTGTCCATCCATTCACCCACCCACCCACTCATCCACCCATCCGACCATCCACTAATTACCATGTATGCATCCATCATCCATCATTCCATCCATCCTTGCATCATCCACTCATCCATCTGTCCTTCTATCCACCCATCCACTAATGCATCCAGCCACCCATCCATCCACTCATCCACTCACCTCACAGGGAGATGAAGAAAATATCTTCCTCTTCCTCACAAACAGCTCAGCACCCCCGGGGAGGAGACAAGCATCCTCATATGGACATCTAGCCTGCGGACAAAACAACTGATGTAAAGACAGACTTGGGGCCCCATGGGGCATGCACCGAGGCCCTGAGGGAGAGGAAGCATCCCTGAGCCACATCCAGCTTGGGTGACTATGAGAGGAAAATTGAAACCAATGACGGTGATGTCATGCACGGTGACTGGGGTGCAACGTGGACCCTGGTGTTTGTGTTTGGCTTTAATAAAACACATACCAGCTTGCAGAGCAATGAATGGTGCACCATCAGGGCTTGTAAGCAGGGAACGTACTGCGTTGTGTCCATTCGGAAGTCCTACCCGTAGGGCAATATTTGGGAGTTCGCGAGACTCGTGGACGATGCACCCAGGGAAACGTCTCAGGCACCCGCAAAACAGTTACCACTTCCGGCAAGCCTTTCTCGACCCACAGTGAGCATTCGGGAGCTTGGAATCCAGCTCCAGGACCTAGAGGAAGATGGCGGCAGTCACGGGCTTTTCCAGCTGAGAGATTCCTGCATCGGCTAGATCTACGTTCTCTGCGCGGCTTCTCCCAAGAGACGCGCCTGGGATGGCGGGCGGCCTTGCGTGAACAGGCTGTTAGAAAGGAAGAGACCTCCCCAGCACAGGACGGTCCACGTCATGGGACTCCCACACGTCTCTGAAGGAACCCTCCCTCCTTGATGGGGTGTTTCCTTCCTTTGGGGAACCTTGAAACACAGAGATCTTCATTTGCAAATGTGGTGCTGGGCTTGGCTGGGCTGGTGACATGGCCGCCCTTAGAGACAGCCAAGCTGTCGGAGCTGGTGAGGCCTGCTCCCAGTTCCCCAAGTCACCCTGCGCCCCCAAGGGACGGTCACCCCTCCCCGGACAGCCTTGGGGGCTGCTGACCGGTTCCCGCACCTGTCCGCCCTGAGTCCCATGGCCCTGCCGGTGGTCACGTTTCTCCGCCAGCCGCGATGTGTTTTCGTGTCGCCTTTCACGGAGTCCGTGATCCCGGCAGCTTTGCTATCGTCTTTGAATCGTTAACGACACGAGAGCACAAGACCGGGTTCCTATCAGGCACCTGCAGACCTGTTCCCAGTTGTCCACAAGCTGGCACGAAATCGTTAACGATCGGTCCCCGTGCTTGAGCGTTCACACAGTGGCCGTATAATGATTCTCGGTTTCCTGCGTTTTTCTAGGATCCTGATGAGAGGGTTGCACGTCACGAAATGAATCTATTTGACAGGGTTCAGGTGCAAATTTCAAATAGATGGCTCATTATTTAAGAACTCATTTCAGCAATGGCCCTGTTCGACGGGGCGAGTAGAGTCGGCTTTAAGCCGCCGTTTAATTCCTCTGTTTCAAGGGCGCTAATCATTTGACTGAGGACGTAAGCCGGGAGCTGTCAGCCACAAGGGATACAAATAACAGTCGGGCGCACGCGACTGTGGGTGGGTCTAATGGATGTCTCCTGCCTTCTGCTGCCTTCTAGACTCCCGCCTCCCGTTTTGCCTCTGACGCTTTTCAGCCCCAGGGGGAAGCCTCAGCACGTGGACAGAGGAGGGGAGGCGGGTTCTCCCCGCCCAGGACTCAGGATGGGGGAGACACGGGGTCTGGAAAACAGGGGTTGGGTTCAACTCTGTGGGGATGTCATCTATGACCTCGGGAAAGTTGAGGGCACCACAGCTGTCCTGCCGCTCAGGCATTCCGGTCGGGATGGGAGTCGACCAGGTGCCTCTGCCGGGGAGCCCTGCACGCACAAGCTGCAGGGAGCAGGTGCCTCTGGAGACGCGGTCAGTGCATATGTGTTTTCTGCAAGTCTCTCCTTCTCAGTAATCCCGTTTTATGGTTTTCTTCGGCGATGTGTTCATTTGTGTTTGGGGAATTGCGTTTGTAGTGAGGGGAGGGGTATTCAACCAACTCATCCGCGTCCTGATATAGTTGAAACAAGATCATGCTGATTCCAGGTGCCGGGCTGGTGGCATTCAGAGGGTTAGAATCGGGGCGCCCAGGGGGCTCAGGCGGTTGAGCATCCGACTTCAGCTCAGGTCACGATCTCCCGGTTCGTGGGTTCGAGCCCTACGTCGGGCTCTGTGCTGACGGCTCGGAGCCTGGAGCCTGCTTCGGATTCTGTGTCTCCCTCTCTCTCTGCCCCTCCCCTGCTCGTGCTCTGTCTCTCTCTGTCCCAAAAATAAATAAACATATGGGGCACCTAGATGGCTCAGTGGGTTGAGCATCCGACTTCAGCTCAGGTCACGATCTCGCGGTCCGTGAGTTTGAGCCCCACATCGGGCTCTGTGCTGATGGCTCGGAGCCTGGAGCCCGCTTCGGATTCTGTGTCTCCCTCTCTCTTTCTGCCCCTCCCCCCTCACACTCTGTCTCTCTCAAAAATAAATAAATATTTTAAAAAATTTTAAGTTTAAAGTAAAAATTAGTTAATTAATTAAAAAGCAGAACGGGGGCACCTGGAGGGCCCAGTCGGTCGAGCGTGCAAATCTTGACCTCTGCATTGTGACTTTGAGCCCCATCTTGGGTGCAGAGAGGACTTAAAAATTACTTCATTTAATACAAGTAAAAAAAAAAAAAAAAAAAAACAGAGCTGAACACCACGTTCAGTTCTCTGTGGGGCCGGGTGGCAGACATGGTTTAAAAGTCGAAGAGATTCCCAGATGTTTAAAATGTTTGTTGTTTCGTGGACAATACGTTCTTTCTTCTAAGTGAACGTATAGGAGATCCAGAGATTGGTGGGAAAAAGGGGGAGGGTGTGGCTGCCATCCCTTCGATTTTGTAGGGATTCAAGGCATATGTTGGAGAAAAAAAAGCTTTATTGTGAAAAATGGATCCAAGGTCATCATGGGAAAACAGATATGGCTTTCTTGTTCCTTCGGGGATGATGAATACCTAAAGATCACTAAGAACAGTATGGAAACTAAGGAAACATCACACGGACCAAAGTGGGTGGGCCTCGTCTAATCAGTTGAGGGCTTCAATAGAACAAAACGTTCTGTCCCTGTCTCTGTCTGCTTGAGCAGGGACATCCATAGTCTCCTTTATTCACTGTCCCACCAATGTCCCTTTCGATGCCACGCAATGCCTTTTGCACAAACTGTCTCTTTCTCTCTTTCTCCTGTGTCTTTTTTCAGATTTTTTTCTAACGAGTTGAAATGCAGTGTCCGCTTTTCAGAGATGCCCTTCTAACTGAGAGAAAACCAGCCCCAATCAGGCTCTGGTGGGCTGGTTGAGCTCATGTAGCTGTTTCCTCCATAACGTCAGCTGAAAATATATTTTCTGTAGACATGTGCATGGTTTTCTCTTTCCCCCTTTGTGCCTCAAAACTGTGTAGAGTCCAAATGAAGCCATATTTGGGGCGCCCGGGTGGCTCAGTGGATTGAGCGTCCGACTTCAGCTCAGGTCACAATCTCACGGACCATGAGTTCGAGCCCCGTGTCGGGCTCTGTGCTGACAGCTCAGAGCCTGGAGCCTGCTTCCGATTCAGTGTCTCCCTCTCTCTCTGCCTCTCCCCTGCTCACACTGTCTCTCTCTGTCTCAAAAATACATAAAACATTTAAACATTTTCAAAATGAAGCACAGGAAATATTTGTGCCGCGGTGCTCGGATCCTGCCCTCTGCTCGGGTGACAGGGGCCTGGCCTGTGGGGACCCATCGCCCCTCACATTATTCCCCTGTGCACCGAGTGCCCGTTCGGGATAGATCAACAATTTGAATTAAACCTTTCCTTGTTGCCTTACTGATCCTCCCCCAAATGCCCCCGCCACGGGTCAATCAAGCAGCCGCTGAACATCCGTTTTCTCTGCAAAACGGCAGTGCTTGTGTTCAAAATAAAAAGCAGGCACGGTTTAGGAGAAGGACATTTTTATCATTCTCGGAAGACGCGGGAGAGGAGAGCCCAGTAACAAAAAAGATCCCAGAGACGGTATTTTTCCTACGTCGTCTGCAAGAAACAACAAAACAGGAAAATCCCGTGTCGCATGCAAACTGTCCTCTTTCCCCAATCCTTCCGGGTGGCTGCTGCTTGGGTCTTGTGTGCACGGACTGGACCCGGGAAGGAGTCCCATTCGAAACAATTCGCAACAATTCCTTCCGGCGGGACCTTCATTAACTGCAGCAGGCGCTGTAAATGCGGGCGCCGCCTAAGACTTTGGGATACTTTGTTTTCACTCCGGCTCCCTGAACAATGCCGGCTCTCGGCTCTGGTGCAGTTTGGGCTTCATGAGTTACAAATAGCCTGGAAAGATTGTGAATTCAGTTGACATAGCAGGTGTCCCTTCCTTCGCCTGTCCCCCCGCCCCCCCCCCCCGCCCCCCGTGTCGCGGAGCATTTACAGCTGCGGCTTCTCCCCGCAACTAAGTGAGAAGAGTGTCGGTGAAAAGCGACTCAGAATATGAGTTCCAGGAGGAGAGCAATTTCCCGGTTTTGCTTCGGTTTTAGGAAAGGAAGGGAGACAATGTTAGTGAGGACCTGCTGTGGTTGTTTGTGTCCTGTAGGTGAGGGGCTGGGTGTGCTGTGTGCGTGTGGCTGGGTGGGTGTGCATGTCAGTGCGAGTGGGTGCGTGTGGATGTGTGTGTGCCTGAGCGTGTGTTCGTGCATGTGTGTGCCTGTGAGCACGTGCGTGTTTACGTGTGAATACGGAAGTATAGGAGTGTGTCTGTGAGCGTGCACATGTGAGTGTCTTGGGCGGGTGTGGATGTGTCTATGTGTGGATGCACATGTGTATCAGTGCGGGTGCACATGTGTGTGTGAAAACACATGGATGTGAGTGTGTATGGACATCAGCGTGTCGACACTCGTGGATTATGTTTGAGCATGTCTGTTGTAGGCACACGCGTATATACGCATGTGTGTGTGTCTGTGCGTGAACACATAAGTATGACTGTGCAAGCACGTCTAGGCGTGAACACACAAGGATATGAGTGTGTGTGACTGGCTGTACATACATGTACGAGTGTGTGTGAGTGTGTCTGTGTATCCATCCATCCATCCATCCATCCATCCATCCATCCATTCTGTCTGTATATCTATGTATCTATGTATGTATCTATCTATCTATCTATCTATCTACCTATCCATCCATCCATCCATCCATCCATCCATCCATCCATTCTGTCTGTATATCTATCTATGTATCTATGTATCTATCTATGTATCTATGTATCTATGTATGTATCTATGTATGTATCTATGTATCTATCTATGTATCTATCTATCTATCTATGTATCTATGTATCTATGTATGTATCTATGTATGTATCTATGTATCTATCTATCTATCTATCTATCTATCTATCATCCCCACATGGCAGTGAGCCACGGGCGTACCGTTTATAAAGGCCTTTCCTAGGTCCAGAGGCAGGGCTCCGACGTGGCAGCCGCATTGCTCATTAGTAATAAAACACGATGAAGCGAGTCCGTTCCCAACATCCCCCAACACCAGACGCCTGACAGCGTTAAAGGTCACCTCCAGTGACCCGGCTGAGGTCACAAGGGTGCCCCGAGTGTAACAATTTCTCGGTTAAACGTGGTTTCCACTTGGATTTCTCCAGAGCTGAGATCATGCCCGCGGTACTTGGGACACGGACTATTTCACAGGGTGCCCCAACTGCCTTTAAGGACCCCACCCACGTAAGGTACATTGATCTCCCTGCCTGCATTGAGGACCCACCTGCTAGGTGCCCCAAGACATAAGCACCCACCAACACTGGGTACCCCAGCTACGTCCACAGGGTACCCCAATGGCACCGGGTAGCCCCTGCAGAGAGCACCCCGCCTGCACAGGGCAGCCAGTTTCACCCACGTTCACCAACCTGCATAATTGTTACAATGTCATCTATTAAAAAAACAAAAAAACAAACAAAAAAAAGAACAGATGAAAAAGGTTGCCCCTGTTTGTGATACGAGCCATATTCCGGGGGGGGGGGGTTCCCCAGTTTGTGATACGAGCCGGACTCAGGGTAGGTTCCCCCGGTTTGTGATACGAGCCTTTTCTCCCCGTACCTCCTGCTCGACACATAAGACCAAATACGATGACGGACGAAGGATGATTTTCGTTCTGTGGGGGGCACTTTTTTACATAATGGCTCCTTAAAAACAGTCTTTCACCGCGAGGTAATTACCAGATTTACTGCCTGACCTCTTTTTTTTTTCCCCAAGATTTTTCTTTTTCAAAGTCTGACCTACTCTGGTTTCCCGGAATCGCTTCCCTTGATTGAAGCAGATACTTTGTAACGTGATAATATCACCCCATTGTGTCACGGCACATATCACTAACGAGATATAATTGATGTTCGCAGATATTAAACAATCTGTACTTTTTTTTTTTTAATGGTCGTGAGGCTTCTTCTCGATGCCCTGCAAGCCTCACCTGCCAATTTGGGGGCATCGGACCTCTGGTCAAGAGCAGTGGGGCTCTGCTCTTATCTGGGCAGGAAGGTATCGGAACCAACTGGTCTGATCAGAGGAGATGGGCCTTTAAAAATGCCCTTAAGCTGCAAATTTCCTGGGGGCGGGAGGAGGGGGTCGTAGGAAATGACCACAAATGCAGAGGCTTTGAACGACAGAAATTAATCAGCTCCCTGTTCTGGAGGCTGGAGGTCAAAGATCCATGGGGGGCAGGACCTGAGCCTCCCTCGAGGGGACCTCATGGGCCCCAACGTGCCCGACCATGCAGCCGGGCTCCTTCCCCAGGCCGCCCCTTGTCTCCTCCGTCAACTTCCCAAAGCACTGGCCACTCATCTCTGCTGGAAGGGGAGCCCGTGAACCCCCACCCGTCGCCCACGGAGCGTGATCTCAGGGCCATGAGGTGAATGCAGGTGTCTGAGTCACGCGGGATAGAGGCCGCCTGTGCGGCCGGGCAGGTGTGTGCGTCCCTGCCTGTCCGTGTGGGTCGTCCGGGTCCAGGCAGCCCTGGAACGTTCCGGGAGCTGGGGGGTAAGGGGCCGAGTCAGAGCTGAGGCGGCTTCCCATGCGCCCCTGCTCGGTGCTAAGGGCACGGCTGTTACCTTCCTTTATGGGTCCTCCGCGGCCTGTCGGCCTGTAAATCTCGCACGCTGCCCCCAGGCGGCTGTCACTGGTGCCTCTTTGCGTCCCTGTCCTCCACAGTGTCCCCGACCTGCTTTCTCCACTCGTGTCCCTGAGGACTTTGCTGCACGTGGGCGGAGGTGGGGACAGGGGAGAGCTGGTGTTCAGACGGTGGCAGGTGCAATGCTGCACGTGGGCGGAGACAGTGGGGTGGGGGGGGAGGGGAGGGGAGGGGAGGGGGCAGAGTGTGTGTGAACAGCAGGCAGCCGTTTCCTTCCAGGGCAAGTCCTGCAGGTGCCTTAACGCAAGGTGGCGGGGAGGGGGGGCCCGTGCGGTTCCAGAAGGAGGTAACCCTTCCCCCCGCACGGATGCCTCTGGCCCAGCTGGGCGGCTGGGGGGCACGGGGGAACGCACGGAGGCTGACACACGCAGACCCCGCGGCGGATGCCCTCGGGCATGGTGCGCGAAGGTCATTTGCAAGACAGGCGTTCCCACGAAAACCTGCTCACGTGTGTTCCAGGCGCCGTGATTCACAACAGACCGCGCGGGGAAATAGGCCACGTGTCCACGGATGGACGCGCAGAGGAACGTGACGGGGTCCGTGCACACGATGGAACAGCACTGAGCCCTGGGGGCACCTGGGTGGCTCAGTGCGTTAAGTGCCCGACCCTTGATCTCAGCTCAGGCCACGAGTTCAAGCCCTGTGTCAGGTTCCACACTTAAAAAATTTTTTTTAGTAATAAAAAAAATTATGGGGCACCTGGGGGGCTCAGTCGGTTAAGCGTCCGACTTCGGTTCCAGTCACAATCTCACGGTTTGTGACTTCAACCCCTGCATCAGGCTCTGTGCTGACAGCTCGGAGCCTGAAACCTGCTTCGGATTCCGTGTCTCCCTCTCTCTCTGCCCCTCCCCACTACACGCTCTGTCTCTCTCTCAAAAAATAAATAAACATGTAAAAAATTAAACCAAAAAGACTCAGCCGTAAAAAAGGAAGTGCTTGTCCGTGTGGAACGATGCCCCGAGAGAGGAGTCAGAGTGCACAGGGCACGTCCCAGTGATCCCATGACCCGTTTCCACGAAACACGCACAGCAGGTAAGTGCACACACACAGGGACCAGTTAGTGGACGCAGGGGCTGGGGTCGGTGACGTTAGAGGAAGGCTCGTGTCCTGAAGAGCTGCTGGTCCGCTGGGGCCTCGGGTGCACGAACGTACAGGGCGTGTTGACGGGAAGGCGTCTCTTCTACCTAAGTGGAAATCAGAGAGGGACGGAGTTGCCGTCAATGATGCACGTTCTCATGCGCGGACCGCTCTGGGGAGCACGGCGCGGGGGGAGGAGGATCTCAGAAGCAAAACCCAAAAGCGTCCTCCCGCCTGGCCTTTTTCCGAGGCCACAATCCGTGCAGACGTAGCTGGTCATTTTCAGGCGGGGAGACCCCAGGGTGTGCTGCGTTTCCAGACTTTGACGCTTCCAACATCCCCAGGGTTTTTGCAAGAAAAAAAAAAAGGTGTTTAAAGAAAAACTGGAATATGAATGTGCATAGCGGCAGAAAGCAGGCCTCTGCGGCCTTGTGAAGCGCCTTGATCAAGCCAGTCCTGAAAGCAGCTTACCACGGAAGTTGCACTCCGTGAGCCGACGCTTCCTGATTTGCTTCAGCCCGCTCAGGCTGGTGCCCAGGAAGCCCTAAGTGATGTACCCACCCCCATCTTGTGTCTTCTCCGGACTTTGTTACCCCTGAGCCCTGCTTCCAGAATGCAGCTTGTGGTTTTAGCAGGAACCCTCATTTTTATGACGGGCTGTACAGCCGGCTCTTTCCCATTCGGGGGTGAGTTTCCACTCAGTGGCTGGAGCAGACCCACATGTGGAGGGCACCGGACACAGTCCTAGGTTGAGACAATATTTTTCAGAATGTGTTTGTTGATCGGGGAACCGTTTCCCTGAAGAGGAGTTGGGTACAATTTCACAGAAGATCTCTGCAAGCCTGCATTTCTGCATTAGATGGAAGGGAAGGGAAGGGAAGGGAAGGGAAGGGAAGGGAAGGGAAGGGAAGGGAAGGGAAGGGAAGGGGAGGGAAGGGAAAGGAAAGATAAAAGAAAAGAAAAGGAAAAAGAAAAGAGAAAGGATGAGAAAAGAAAAAAGAGATGAGACAAGAAGAAAAGAAAAAAGGAAAAGAAAAAAGGAAAAGAAAATGAAAGAGAAGGGAAGAAAAAAGAAAGAAAAAAGAAAGAAGCAAAACTTTAAACATTTTTATATCATTCTCACTAAATTAATTACAAGCAAACAGTCTTGTGCGAAGTGCAGGTTCGTCCCATGGGCCTGATCTGGGGTGCGGGGCGGTGGGGGGACAGAACGGCATCGCTTACATTCTGAACAGCAGGAATTTGGTTGCGTTTCTGTCATTTCTCTGCGGATCCCATGTCTCGTGTTTCGGTCCCAAGGAGCCTGGGGAGGCGAGGACGCACTGCTCCCGGCTGGCTCCTGGGGACTCGGGCTGTGCCCGCCTCTGGCGACGGGGCTGGGGACTCCCGAGCCTCCTGGTTTTTTGTTTTTGTTTTTTTATTTCGTTTTATTTTTTCCCTCCGACAGGAGCACACAGAGCCGCAGACTCGCAAAGAAAGAGCCGATTCACGGCCCCTCGTTAACGACCTCCCCCTTCTATTTTCAATTTGCTGAACGGCGAATAAAAGTTTACAGCGAGGGCTGTAGGGGACGAGGGGCGGCCGGCGGGGCGTCTCAAAGCTGTGCCTCACGGCGCCCATGCTTCGGAGGCAGGGGGCGAGCTGGACAGAGCCCCCCTCTCCCCGCCCCCGTGCACAGGGGCAGTGGAGGAAAGCCTGCGAGGGGGGGGGGGACCGCCGGGCAGGTCGCGAGAGCACAGCCTCGTGAGGACCCGCGTCCGTGCACATGTGGTCCCCACGGCAGGGAGCAAAAGCCCACGCCCGGG
This sequence comes from Felis catus, assembly GCF_018350175.1. Classification (NCBI taxonomy): domain Eukaryota; kingdom Metazoa; phylum Chordata; class Mammalia; order Carnivora; family Felidae; genus Felis; species Felis catus. The sequence goes on from NC_058386.1 coordinate 702,643, forward strand.
TGAGTAGGACCCGGCACGATGAGACGGGAAGCCGGGTAGGGCGCCCCGCTCGGCGGGACTGGGGGGGGCCTGGCCATCCTTGACCATCCTCCCTCTACCTCTGCCATAGCCCCAGGGGCAACATACGTCCATTTCTGGGGTGATCCCGCACCAGCTGGGGCTGCCTTCCGGGGGCTCTAGCCTGGGGTTCGCCTGCAGCGGGCTGTGTGGGCTTTGAACAACCCTGCACACTCCTGGGTTTGCTGCACCCCCGCCCTGCCCCTCCCCCTGCAGAATGCTGGTTCCTTTTTTTTTTAATTGGTTTTAATGCTATTCAATTTGGTTCTGACACACAGAGAGAGAGAGAGAGAGAGAGAGAGAGAGAGCAAGCAGGGGAGGGGCAGAGAGAGACGGAGACACAGAATCGGAGGCAGGTTCCAGGCTCCGAGCTGTCAGCACAGAGCCTGATGCAGGGGTTCAAGTCACGAACCGTGAGATGGTGATGCTCGGGCCCAAGGACTGTGAGATGGTGACCTGAGCTGAAGTCGGACCCTGAGCCGACGGGGCCCCCCCAGGCGCCCCCGGACGCTGCGTTCTTTTGGATTTGGCCGCCTGCCTCAGTTGGATTCCAGGCAGCCTGTCCCTGAGTAGGCGCCACGAGGAAGGTCATGAAACCGTGAACACTCATCGCCTGGGCTTGTCTCTAATTGTTACGTTGCCCACAGACAAGCCTGGAGATGATCTAAGAGGCCTCGGTGCTATTGTCCTTTCGTGGTACCCGGGGGGGAGGGGCACGGTGGGGGTGGGGGGGAGGCAGAGACATCACCTTAGAAAAAGGAAAAAAAAGAGAGAGAAAATTTTTCGTCTCCGTTGCTCCAGTGGCAAAAAAGTGTGCCATCGCATTAAGTGCGTCTGTGGAGTGAGGACCTTTTGGGGTGGACGCGGGGTGGGGGGGGGGGCGGTGGATTCCATCCTGTGGCTCGGAGAGAAATTGCCGTGCCGTGTCTCCAAGTCCCAGCCTTAAAAACCCTTGACAAGCTGACATTCTCACTGCTGAGTGGAAGTGACGTGGGCTCGTCAGGCAGAGGCCACGGTGATGGGCTGTGGCAGGAATCATAGCAGGAGCCTGATGTGAACTGATGACTTGTGTCTCGTTGCAGCGAGGGCTCGGCAATTGGGTTTCGGGCGTGCACGGGTGCGGGCCGGGAGAGTCGGGGGCCTCCCTCCGACCGCCTGGCCACAGAGCCCTCGCCTTGCAAAGACCTCGAGTCGCGTAAACCCACCCGCCACGGCGGGGTGAATGCCTCATTATCATCCCCGAGTTTGGATACGACTTGCAACAAAAAAGAAAAAAAAACACGGAACAGGACCCTCTCAGGGCCCCAGTGATGGGTTTCAGATGTCGCTCTCCGTGAGAGCCGAACGCCCGGCGGGCCACGGAGGGAGATTTCTGGTGTCGTGGACCGGCCAGGACTCCCCCTGAGCCTCTCCGTGTCTCTGCCTCCCTCAGTGTCTCTCTCTGCCTCCCACTTTCCCCACTCTCCCGTTTTTTTCCCAAGAATCCGGGCGCATTAATGAGACTCTCAGCCCGGCGTGCAAGGCGGTGACCTTTCTCGCCTGGGACATGGTGGGGGGGGGGGACACCGAGGAGGGGGTGCCCGAGCGATGCCCGTCGTCAGGCCGAAATGATTTCTGACAAGTTGCCTGAATTCGCAGGGCACGGACTCGGCCAGCCGCCCCCGCCCTCTCTCCGGGTTTGTGCGCATATATATCCGAATGTATAAATGGTCCAAAATTGGCTGTTTTCTATCTGAGCACCCCAGAGGCCCGGAGGATGCTGGAAACGGAGGGCTGGTGCAGGGGGCCACCGGAGGGTCCCCGCGGCTGCGGTGACAGCCGTCAGGTGAGCGGGCGGAGCCTGGCCCCGTCCCCCGCCCCAAATGGACCTGAGAACCCCGGGGGGGGGGGGGGAATTACCGGAAGTGGGTCCTGGGAGGGAGCGGGGGCCTCACGTCTCAGACACGGGCGTTTCAGCAACTGTGCAGACACCCCCCCGCCACATGTCCTGGAGGGAGCCATCTGGGGGAGCCCGCACAAGGGGGCCCACACCATGGGAGCCTGACGCCCCGGGGCCAGACCCCGTGCAGCCCGCGTCCCCCGTCTGGGGGCCCGCACTCTACGATCGAATGCCCGTTGCCACCGTCCTGTCCTGTGGTCGACCAGGAGGCCGGAGGCCCCCTGTGCCACATCCCGTCCCCCTAAGCTCACGTCCGTGGGTTTTCCGCACGCGGCTCTGGGGTGACCTCTCCCGACTCCGCTGACACAGCGCCCTGGCCTGGCCGCTGGTCTCCCTCCCGTTCCCGGGAGGGCTGGGACGGACGTCCTTCGGTCCCTCTTGGCTGGGTTTGCCGTGTGCCCCAGGGCGCTCTGGGATGCTGGGCCCCCGTCACCCAGCGGGGACGCTGCCCCGGGGCCCCCCTTCTTTCCTGGTGACATCCCACCACCCAAGACCCTGCGGAGGAAACACCTGTGTCCCGGGCCTCGGGCGAGCTGGGCCCAGCTGCCTGCCTCCCTCCCGCTCTGGCTCCGGGGTCACGTTGGCCAACAGGTGTTTTCCTTCAGAATCGCCTTCTTGTCTGAACGTGGCCCGGGGACTCATAGGGCCGAGGGGCCGGAGGTCAAACACAGCGGTGCGGGGTCCCCCGGGGGCCGTGGCTTACCAGGTGTTTAATATTATCAGAGCTCATTTGCGAAACTCTGGTGGAGACGTCTCCTTGGTTCCAAATAAATTTAACGAGAGTGATTTTCAAAGCCCGCCTCTTGGAGCCTGCTCAGTGCACGGGCCGGTTAACGGTAATTCGAGGAGGCAGGCATACCCTCTCCGAAAGCAAACATGTGTGCACCGTGGCCTGGCCCCATTTGTGGTAATTTTGGGGTCTCATTTACATTTGTAAGAAAGATAACTACTTACATATGGAAGCAATAAATAATACAAGTCATTAAAATTTCTCTAATTTGAAAAAAAATTCTTAATGAAGTAATATCTTTGCCAGGGAAGGCAGAAATGTAAATTAGGCATTGCAATAAAACCTATTAAACGAATTGCTATGTTGTTGGTCGCCCCCCCCTCCCCCGTCTCTCCCTCTCTTTTTTTTTAATCTAATGAATTTATGAATTGTTCGTTGTTGGGTCACAGACTTTGTTAATTTCCTACGTGTTCGGCTGGGCCGGGAGGGGGCAGGGGACTGGTGCCGAGCATGGTAAGTCCATTACGCGGGGCTCGCTAATCACCCCGCGAGTGGCGATGCCGAAGGGCCGAAAGGAAGAAACGCGTATTAATTATTTCAAGTTGGGGAGGGGGGAGGCTCTGCCCCCAACGTCTGTGAGTTGTCGTCGCAGAATTTACGCCGTCCCGTGATCCCCGGTCGTAAAATTTACGTGGGGATTTTCAAAACGCTTGCTTGCTGCACTTCCTGGTCGGGGGGTGACATCCTCACAAGGCAGGCGAGGGACGGGGAAATGTCCCGAACGGCTGTTTGGGGGCAGAGGGAGAGGCTGAAGAGGACAGAAATGTAATTTACGGGTCCCGGGCGGCCGCGTTGTAAAGGCAGCGATATATCTCCCCCGGCGCTCTGGCTCCTGCGAAGATTTGCAGACGTCCTGTGGCCGAACGGGCAGGACCAGGGCCCTCGGAGGACTGGTTTTTTTTGGGGGGGGTGGGGGGACGATGCTTCTGGACCCCACTCGAGCCGTCTGCCCTGGGCAGCGGTGGCCACAGCAGGTCAGCCGAGATTGTGACGTCTGAAGGTGCCCGACCGCCGTGGGGCTCCCGGGGATCCCGGCCGGGGAGCCACGGGCCGTGGGTCCCAGCTGCAGGAGGCTCAGGACGGCCAGCATGGAGAGCTCCGGGCATCAGGGCCTTTCACAGCCAGGCTCTCTTCCCGCCCACATCGCGGCAAGGCCACCACCGACCCTGACAACGTTCCCTCAGGCTGATGTTTTCCCGTGCGGCATGTTTCTCCTCCTCTGTTCCTCAGTTGACCCAAAATCCCATGACTGCGCATCACGGACATACACCCTGCTTTTCACTGAAAGGTCCCCCTAAACACGAGAGGGATTCCAGGTCCTGGTGACGGATGTGGCCTCACGCGTGTCCCTTCCCGAAAACGCATGTGGGGAAGGTTCGGCCCGAGGGACATCAGGATGCGGCTGGATTTGGAGGTTGGTCTTTAAGAGGGGATTAAAGTAAATCCAGCTCCCGGGGTCTTTGCAGAGAGGGGGGTTGAGCACACAGATACGCACGAGGGACGACCACGTGACGACACGGGGAAAACACGGAGTCTACACTCCAAGAAGAGAGGTCTCAGGAGGAACCCGCCTCAGCCCTGCCTGGACCTCAGAACCCCAGCCTCGGCCCTGCCTGGATCTCAGAACCCCAGCCTCAACCCTGCCTGGATCTCAGAACCCCAGCCTCAGCCCTTCCTAGCCTCAGCCTCCAAGCATCAGCCCTGCCTAGATCTCAGACCCCCAGCCTCGACCCTGCCTGGATCTCAGACCCCCAGCCTCAGCCCTGCCTGGATCGCAGAACCCCAGCCTCGACCCTGCCTGGATTGCAGAACCCCAGCCTCAGCCCTGCCTGGACCTCAGACCCCTAAGCCTCGGCCCTGCCTGGATTGCACACTCCCGACCTCAGCCCTGCCTGGACCTCAGACCCCCAGCCTCGACCCTGCCTGGATCTCAGAACACCAGCCTTGGCCCTGCCTGGATCGCACACTGCTGGCCTCGGCCCTGCCTGGATCTCAGAACCCCAGCCTCAGCCCTTCCTGGACCTCAGCCTCCAAGCCTCAGCCCTGCCTGGATCTCAGACTCCCAGCCTCGACCCTGCTGGATCTCAGAACCCCAGCCTCAGCCCTGCCTGGACCTCAGACCCCCAGCCTCGACCCTGCCTGGATCTCAGACCCCCAGCCTCGGCCCTGCCTGGATCGCACACTGCTGGCCTCGGCCCTGCCTGGATCTCAGAACCCCAGCCTCAGCCCTTCCTGGACCTCAGCCTCCAAGCCTCAGCCCTGCCTGGATCTCAGACTCCCAGCCTCGACCCTGCCTGGATCTCAGAACCCCAGCCTCGGCCCTGCCTGGACCTCAGACCTCCAGCCTTGGCCCTGCCTGGATCTCAGCCTCCCAGCCTCGGCCCTGCCTGGACCTCAGCCTCCCACGCTCAGCCCCACCGGGATCTCAGACCCCCAGGCTCAGACCTGCCTGGATCTCAGATCCCCAGTATTGGCCCTGCCTGAATCTCAGACCTCCAGTCGCATCCCTGCCTGGATCTCAGCCTCCCAGCCTCAGCCCTGCATGGGTCAGACCCCCAGCCTCATCCCTGCATGGATCTCAGACCCCCAGCCTCATCCCTGCATGGATCTCATTCTCCCAGCCCCAGCCCTGCCTGGACCTCAGCCTCCAAGCCTCGACCCTGCCTGGATCTCAGACCCCCAGCCTCAGCCCTGGCTGGATTTCAGACCCCCAGCCTCAGCCCTGGGAAGATCTCAGAGTCCCAGCCTCAACACTGCCTGAATCTGAGACTCCCAGCCTCAGACCCTCCTGGATCTCACCCTCCCAGCCTCGGCCCTGCCTGCATCTCAGCCTCCCAGCCTCGGCCTTGCCTGGATGTCAGACCCCCAGCCTCAGCCCTGCCTGGATCTCAGACCCCCAGCCTCGGCCCTGCCTGGATCTCAGACCCCCAGCCTTGGTCATGCCTGGATCTCAGACCCCCAGCCTCGGCCATGCCTGGATCTCAGACCCCCAGCCTCGGTCCTTCCTGGATCTCAGGCCCCCACCTCAGCCCTGCCTGGATCTCAGATCCCCAGCCTCAGCCCTGCCTAGATCTCAGACCCCCAGCCTCAGCCCTGCAGGGATCTCAGACTCCCAGCCTCCAGCCCTGCCTGGATGTCAGATCCCCCAGCCTCGGCCCTGCCTGGATCTCAGACCCCCAGCCTCGGCCCTGCCTGGATCAAAGACTCCCATCCTTGGGCCCCTCCTGGACCTCAGACACCCAGGCTCATCCCTATGTGGATCTCAGACCCCAGCCTCAGCCCTGCCTGGACCTCAGACCCCCAGCCTCGACCCTGCCTGGACCTCAGACCCCCAGCCTCGACCCTGCCTGGACCTCAGACCCCCAGCCTCAGCCCTGCCTGGATCACACACTCCCGGCCTCGGCCCTGCCTGGATCTCAGACCCCCAGCCTCGGCCCTGCCTGGATCTCAGACCCCCAGCCTCGGTCCTTCCTGGATCTCAGGCCCCCACCTCAGCCCTGCCTGGATCTCAGATCCCCAGCCTCAGCCCTGCCTGGATCTCAGACCCCCAGCCTCAGCCCTGCAGGGATCTCAGACCCCAGCCTCAGCCCTGCCTGGACCTCAGACCCCCAGCCTCAGCCCTGCAGGGATCTCAGACTGCTAGACTACAGTACCATGAAAAGTCCATGGTGGGGTGCCTGGGTGGCTCACTCAGTTAAGCCTCTGACTTAGGGTTCGAGCCCCGCGTGGGGCTCTGTGCGGACAGCTCGGAGCCTGGAGCCTGCTTCGGATTCTGTGTCTCCCTCTCTCTCTGCCCCTCCCCTGCTCACACTGTCTCTCTCTCTCTTCCTTAAATAAATGAACATTAAAAAATTTTTAACAATCCATATCTGAGCTCCCCCCCCAGTCTGGCGTATTTGTCGTAGCGGCTGGGGCAAACGCATCCATGATGTTGCAGCAAGTGGGTAGAGTCGTGTAGACAAATGTGCCTTTGGCTCCAAAAATGCTTGTCGTGCAAACAGTGTCTCCTCACCTCTGCCTGGTGCCTCCTGGCCGGTGACAGTGACAGGCTCCTGTGACCGCAGCAGACAGCCCCCGAGTCGCAGTGTGGAAGCCTGGCCACACTCAGGACCTCGGACGTCGTACCCGCGTCCTGTCCTGTCCTGGGCTCCTCGTCACTGTCCCCCCTGCAGCCGCTCCGAGTGCCGGCTGTGCCTGGGCTCCCATCCGAACAGCCTCCTTCCTTACCGCGGGACGTCCGGTCCCACATGCACCCTGCCTTCCGCTCGGGCGTCCTGGCCAGGCGTGGAGTCTGGGGGGTGCAGGCGGCTTTTCCGAGGCTCCCCGTCCGTGGTGGGGCTCGGGGCTGGGGCATGTTCACCCCTGGCCTGCCCGGAGTGCCCCCTTAAAACCCCGAACGCCTGGGCTGGCCGTGGAGCGGGGGGGATGGGGAGGTTCTCGGAGAGGCAGGGCGAAGGGGGGCAGAAAATGCAGCTCAGACGGGCCGTGGACTTTATGTCCTGACCACAGTGGCTGTAAATGGAAGTGCGTGGGTGGGTTTGTGTGAATTAAAACATTTATAGAGCCCTGGGTTCCTGTTAGGTCTTAGGCGTCTTATTAAAAGCACCATTAGTGTAAACATGGGGGTTGTAAACCTGCAGGGGCCCGGCACCAATTAAAATAATAAACCGCACAGCACTGCCAGACTGAAGGGTGTTTGGCACAGGTTCCTGGAGGCGGAGGGCGGGGAGGGCAGCTCAGAGCCCGCGGGGAGGTCGCCCGCGGGATCCCGGCTTTGCCGTGAAGCGGGGAGGCCGGCGGATAAAAGAGAGAGCGTGGGTCCCTCTGGGCTGCGAGGGTGGCCCGAGATCCAGGGGGAGGTCTTGGGGGGCGATTCGGAGCACGAGGGCCTCCCCTGTCCTCGGCTGCCTGGATGGTCCCCGGCCGGGTGTGTGGGGGTCGGGGCAGGGGGTCCAGCACGGACCTGGGGCAGGAACACCAGCCCTCCAGCCGGCCGCCTGGCCACACGCCCTCGTGCCCGCACCTGCCCGCCCCCCGTGCCCGTGTCTCCCCTCCTGAGCACCTGCCAGCCCGTAGCCAGCCCCCTAAACTCACGGCTGCCCCTCACCCCGTCTGTCCGTGCCCAGCATCTCCTGGTTTGGGAGCACGTTATAGCCTTAGGATCAAAGCCCCGACGTGAGCAGAGACTTGTGAGGGGACGTCAATATCCGCGGTAGAAGTGGGGAGCAACAGGGGGCACCCCACGCAGAGGACAGACCGCAGGACATTGGCACAGGCTGCAGGGGCGCCACGTGCCTATGCGGGCGCCTGGGGCGCCCACACGGGGCTGATGCCGGAAACGCCGGAGGGAAACCGACAAGGCAGACAGGTGCAACACCTAGAAACTTCCAAGCGAGGCTTCTCTTTCCGACACGCAGACGCCGGGGCTGGCCCTGCGCTCAACACCACGTCTCAAGACCGTTTTCCTGCTGTCTGCCATGGTCTCTTCCAAAGACCCCCTCAGTCTAACTCAGGAATATTTCGCCGAAATATTACTCCAGATGTTTCCGATTCGCTTGCCGTTAACACGGCAGCTTGGCGTGTTTCAGCCACCCCCCCCCCGGTCCCACCCCCGTCCCCTTCCAACTTAGGGGCCGACGGTCGGGAGCTGAGGGGGGCCGGCTGAGTTATGACAAGTGTGGGCAGGGCTTTGGGGGCTAAAAGTTGAAGCGTCCAGATGTCTGGTGTTTTCGCAGCTTGCCCGTCCTCCACTCTGGACGGAGCAGAGACCGCCGTCCTGACACCTTCCCTAAGCCAGCATCTGGGAGCCGAGCCCCCGCCCTGTGCCTGGGGAACAACAGCCCTGCAAACCCCCAAAAATGCAGAAGCAAGGCGGGGGTCGCGGGCAAGGGGGAGACCTTCCGAAACGCAGCACATCAGGGATTCAAGTGCCGAGGGGTGCACAGACGGGACTCTGAACCAAGAAGCTGCCCCAGGTCCTTAGCACCACCTTCAAGCAGCAGTCAAATGAATGTATTGTTTGTGCAGGAGCGTTTCTCCCCAGTTATAGAAACCAGAGCACGTCTCTTGTCAGAAAACCAAATGCACCCCAAATCGGCTAAGCTGCTTTGCCGATCTATTTATTTCCTAACCCAACCCGTAGGGTCACAGGAACAGCTACTTTACGGGGAGCTCCGGTAACAGTCTGTCGTGGGATGCACCGCGGGGTTCCGGGTTTGGGAGGAGGACACGCTCCGGGCTCCCGCGCACCATAGAAAATAGGCCGGGTTTTGCTGTGCGGGTTCTTACCTGCTCCGTTGTGGCCACAAGCGTGGACAGAATCGACACCAAGCCACGATGGGGCGGAAAGAGCACAGAGTCCCCGTGAGGAGGGACGGGGTTCCAGAAGGTGGGCAGAATGGCGGAGGACACCTGTCCCCGTGGATGTGGACACGTGTGAGGACGGATGGGGGGCCATTAAACCAAAGCGGCTTCCGTGCGGTTGGTGCAAGGAGGGCGTGTTGCACCTACAGCAAGTGAGACTAAGTGAGCACACTTGCAGCTGTCCCCCGTGCCCTCAGGTCAGGGACACAGGGTTGGTCCTGACACCCTGATTGACATGGGAGCCTTCTCCCTGACCACGGGGAGGGTCTGGAGGCTGCGGGTGCACAGGCAGGAGGCATCTTTCTGCAAGTATGGGGACGGAGCTCCGGAGAGCCGTGGGGTCCCCGTCTCAGCCGGTTCGCTTTCCCCCAGGAGCGAGACGCCCCGGGGCACAGGTGCACCTTCCAGGAAGACCGGGTTAGTGGGGTTTCTCCGGCCATCAGGAGCTCACAGCGGTGGTGACAAGAGGGCACTGGGTGGGCAAGGGGGCAGTTATTGTTTCAAAAGCACAGAGACAACAGATGACCAGAATCGGGAGACGGAAACACGTGGTTGAATCCGCAGCTTTCGTAACAACGGCAAAAACCTGTACTTTTTTTTAAGTTGGTCTGTCTTTTACAGTGTAGCAATAATCACTCTTCAATAGCGAGCTGCCGTCTATCCATCCATCATAGGTATCTATCCACCCGTCATGTCTATCTATCTATCTATCCATCCATCCATCTCTCCATGTATTCACCAACCCACCCAGCTCTCCAGCCAGTCTCAAACATCCATCCATCCATCCATCCACTCAAACATGTAGCAACTCAAACATCCATCCATCCATCCATCCATCCATCCATCATGTCTATCTATCTATCCACCCACCCATCATATCTATCTGTCTATCTATCTATCCATCCATCATATCTATCTATCTATCTATCTATCTATCTATCTTTCTATCTATCTACGCATGCATCCATCCATCCATCATATGTACCTATCTATCTATCTATCTATCTATCTATCTATCCATCCATCCATGCATCTTTCCATCCATCCATCCATCCATCCATTCACTCAAACATGTAGCAACTCAAACACCCATCCATCTACCCGTCTACCCACCCACAGACTTATCTACTCAAACATCCATCCATCCATCCATCCATCCATCCATCCATCCATCATATCTACCTATCTATCCACCCACCCATCATATCTATCTATCTATCTATCTATCCATCCATGCATCCATCCATCCATACCTATTTCTATCTATCTATCTATCTATCTATCTATCTATCTATCTATCCATCCATCCATCCCTGTATCCATTCATCCATTTACCCTTCCATTATATCTATTTATCTGTCTATATGTCTATCTATCACCTATTTGTCCATCTAACCCTGTATCCATCCATCCCTGTATCCATTCATCCATCCACCCATCCATTCTATCTATCTATCTATCTATCTATCTATCTATCTATCTATCATCTCTCTCTCTCTCTCCATCCATCCATCCATCCATCCAGTCACCCTCATCTATTAAACATCCAAAGCAGGAATCATCACAAACCCTAGAAACCTGACAGTCTGGGATTGCAGAGAGCAGGCTAGTATATCAAAGATGTAAATCATACTGAAGATCAATACAGCAGTTATGAGATGACTTGGGATGATCCCGAGTCCCCTGAAAACCTTTTCTTTATTGCATTAATTATTAAGATCCATGTGTCTCTGCTGATGGATGAATGGAGGAATCCCAGAGATCATAAATTACATGAGATCACTTGGCAAGAGGACGGGTACATGTTGAGACCACATGTCCCACACGCTCTGCTCAGGGGTGCATGCGGGGGCACGCAGGGGTGTGTGGGAGATTGGGTGCACATGTGTGTATCCTGCTGTCTAGCTTTCTGAGAATGAGATTATACATGGCACTGTCTGCATACCCTTCTCTCTGGGTGCCACCACATTGCACGTGTTTCTTGGAGGGCTGTGTTCGCACTGTGTTTCCCTCTGTGTCTTCGAAAGATTGCTCAGTTCTCTTGGTCTGCCGTGACGCATCTAGTTATGTACTTGGGGTTGGTGGGGTTGGGTGCCTGTTTGGAAGCTGGTGAAGTGAGGGATGGGGTCTGGTTTGTATCGAGGAACCAGCCTAAAGGACGGGAGAGAAGGAGAGTAGGACACACGGTGGACCATGGGGAGCAGGGGACATAATCAGTAGGTGGACGGATGGGCAGATCTAAAGGGCTGTATCCAAAAGTGAAGGGGTCTCCAGGAGAATAATGAAGGCTCTGCCATGTTGAGACATAACGCCAAAGGCCACGGTGGAGAGACACGACCCAAGAAGACCAAACCGTGGGAGTGACTTCGCATTCTTCCGGAGACCGGTGGCGATGGTGGGTCAAGGGGCCAGATACTGGAAAAACCAGATGTGGAGGCTGGGTGGGATGGAGATGGGTTGGAAGCAACGATGTAGCTGCACACTTTGCGACCAAGACGGGGGCTGGGCATTAATTCACGATGTCTGCGGAGCATCCCACGATCAACGTGGGGCTTATGGACACAACTGTCACCCCTGTCTAGTGCTCGTGCTTTGTTGGGGCAACAGGAGGCACTTTGGGGAACGGACCGCCATCATGGACAGTGTAATGAGCACTGATTCGAATCCGTCGAGCGGCAGACGGGGGGTGGTTCGGTTCCCCTCACGGGCTCTGTTCACAACGCTTTTCGCTGCAGGGGTTGCACGTAAACGGAAGGGAAACCGTTAGCCCAGAAACAGGATTCACGCAAATGTCACTAGTCATAAAAACCCCAGAGCGATGCCTGATGTCTGGATTCCAAGCAAAGACTCCATCCCTGGCAGATACGGACCAACGTGCTGGTATTCGTGGCTTCTGTCCCTGTTTCTTTCCGAGAAAAGAAACGTCACGCTCACCCACACACCCCCCACCCCATCTTCAAATCCCGCCTTTAATCTCTTTAGCGTTTTAGAACAAAGCACATTTGTATTGTGACTGGGAGCCCCAGACTTGGGAGACTGTTCAGTTTTCCAACTGAGATCCGGTTGGATCTTGATGCTGGAGGACGGCGTTTTTTCCTTGTCAGATTCGGGAGGGTGTCAGCTGTCCTCTGGATTGAACGACTTCCCTTTTGTATTCGCTTCCTCTGGATGCCATAACAAAGTGTTGTGGAAAGACCCAAAATCCAATCACAGGTGTCCTGATAAAGGACATGGTCACAGAGGAGAAGCCACATGAAGACAGACCCAGAGAGTTGAGGGATGTGGACACCAGCTGAAGGACGCCCGGAGCCACAGAATCTGGAAGAGGCAGGAAGGAGCGTCCCCTGGAGCCTCTGGAGGGAGCACAGCCCTGCCCACCGGGATCTCAGTGGCCCTGGACCACCCGGATCTCAGGGGTCCTGCCCCTCCTGGATCTCAGCAGCCCTGCCCACTTGGATCTCAGTGGCCCTGCCCTGCCTGGGTCTCAGGGGTCCTGCCCTGCCTGAATCTCAGTGGCCCTGCCCCTCCTGGATCTCAGTGGTCCTGCCCTGCCTGGATCTCCGTGGTCTGCCTCTCCTGGATCTCCGTGGTCCTGCCTTGCCTGGATCTCAGTGGCCCTGCCCTGCCTGGATCTCAGTGGCCCTGCCCTGCCTGGGTCTCAGTGGCCCTGCCCTGCCTGGGTCTCAGTGGCCCTGCCCCTCCTGGATCTCAGTGGCCCTGCCCTGCCTGGATCTCAGCGGCCCTGCCCTGCCTGGATCTCAGTGGTCCTGCCTCTCCTGGATCTCAGTGGCCCTGCCCTGCCTGGATCTCAGTGGTCCTGCCCTGCCTGGATCTCAGTGGCCCTGCCCTGCCTGGATCTCAGTGGCCCTGCCCTGCCTGGGTCTCAGTGGCCCTGCCCTGCCTGGGTCTCAGTGGCCCTGCCCCTCCTGGATCTCAGTGGCCCTGCCCTGCCTGGATCTCAGAGGCCCTGACCTGCCTGGATCTCAGTGGTCCTGCCCCTCCTGGATCTCAGTGGCCCTGCTCTTCCTGGATCTCAGAGGCCCTGCCCTGCCTGAATCTCAGCGGCCCTGCCCTGCCTGGATCTCAGTGGTCCTGCCCCTCCTGGATCTCAGTGGTTCTGCCCTGCCTGGATCTCACAGGTCCTACCCTGCCTGGATCTCAGGGGTCCTGCCCTGCCTGGATCTCAGAGGTCCTTCCCTGCCTGGATCTCAATGGTCCTGCCCCTCCTGGATCTTGGGGGTCCTGCCCCTCCTGGATCTCAGTGGTCCTGCCCCTCCTGGATCTCAGCGGGCCTGCCCTGCCTGGATCTCAGTGGTCCTGCCCTGCCTGGATCTCAGAGGCCCTGACCTGCCTGGATCTCAGTGGCCCTGCCCCTCCTGGATCTCAGTGGCCCTGCCCTGCCTGGATCTCAGCAGCCCTGCCCTGCCTGGATCTCAGTGGTCCCGCCTTGCCTGGATCTCAATGGTCCTGCCCCTCCTGGATCTCAGTGGTCCCCCCCTGCCTGGATCTCAGTGGTCCTGCCCCTCCTGGATCTCAGCATCCCTGCCCTGCCTGGATCTCAGTGGTCCTGCCCTGCCTGGATCTCAGTGGCCCTGCCCTTCCTGGATCTCAGTGGCCCTGCCCTGCCTGGATCTCAGTGGCCCTTCCCTTCCTGGATCTCAGTGGCCCTGCCCTGCCTGGATCTCAGTGGCCCTTCCCTGCCCTGATCTCAATGGTCCTGCCCTGCCTGGATCTCAGCATCCCTGCCCTGCCTGGATCTCAGTGGTCCTGCCCTGCCTGGATCTCAGTGGCCCTGCCCTTCCTGGATCTCAGTGGTCCTGCCCTGCCTGGATCTCAGTGGCCCTGCCCTTCCTGGATCTCAGTGGCCCTGCCCTGCCTGGATCTCAGTGGCCCTTCCCTGCCCTGATCTCAATGGTCCTGCCCTGCCTGGATCTCAGCATCCCTGCCCTGCCTGGATCTCAGTGGTCCTGCCCTGCCTGGATCTCAGTGGCCCTGCCCTTCCTGGATCTCAGTGGCCCTGCCCTGCCTGGATCTCAGTGGCCCTTCCCTGCCTAGATCTCAGTGGCCCTGCCCTGCCTGGATCTCAGTGGTCCTGCCTTACCTGGATCTCAATGGTCCTGCCCTGCCTGGATCTCAGTGGTCCTGCCCCTCCTGGATCTCAGCAGCCTTGCCTGGATCTCAATGGTCCTGCCCCTCGTGGATCTCAGTGGTCCTGTCCTGCCTGACTCTCAACAACTCTGTCCCCCCTCGATTTCAGACTTCTCCTGGTCTCCAAAGCTGTATCAGGATAAATTCCCATTGTTTCCAGTCTCCTGATTTGGTCTTTTATTGCTGCAGCCCCGGGACCCTCATAGAAGACAGGGAAAGAAAGAATGCTTCCTTTGCTCAAAACAAGCACCTCGTCCTAGAGAAAGCGTCCTCTGCTGCTGGGGGGCCTGTGGACCATTTCGTCCAATGTTAGAGGATCTGTCAGGTAAGTTTGCCTACACCCCCCACACCCAGCGGGATCTGGAGAGAGCAGAGGAGACGTGGTTTTACAAGGACATCATAACACCCTCACACGTTGGTAAACACGTTTGCACAATCCTTTCCTGAGTCCGAAGATGTGTTCTGACTTATCGCGTGTCAGACACAAAGAAAACACACTCTTTTTCTGTATTTCCCAGCTGTTTCTGAAGGGGCTGATTCCGTGTGCATTTCTTCTCGCTCAATAGGTTACGACAGAGAGACTCTGATGGGTTCCTTTTGGGGAAACATGGTGTTTTTCTATTCACATGAAATCATATTATCTTCTCATGAAACACCTGAGCGGGAAAGACTCCTTCCTGGATGGTTTTGGCAATGGCTCCGTGAGGCAGATGGAAACATGTAATTTTGTGAGAAGTTTCTTCAACGGGGGAGCAGTCAGGGGGTTCCCTGGGGCGTAGATCTTGGCTGTCACTTTTACTCAAAAATAATCCAAATCCCGCCACCAGGACGATGGGTATACGTGTTACCCAGGGTACACGCGGCTCTCGCCTTTAAGGAGGCGGTCTCCCGGCTGCCCTCCGAGGGGTCTACAGAGGGCACAGGATCTCTACTGGCATGAGGCACACGAGGCATCCAGCTGCCCGTCACCGCTTGGCCACGGCTGGTTCTCCTGTGCCTTCTGGTGCCCCGGCCCTCTCCACCCGTCACATCCCTTTATCCCTCCACATCCGCTGTGAAACCGATTCAGAACCTCTCCATGGCTTTGCGTGGCCACGAGAGCCCTCGGGCAGCCGCCTTTGAGGCCCAGTGTCTTCACCGAGTTGGAGTTTGTGAGCATATCAATGGGTGTCTCAATAGGGTTCATTCAAATTCTGTGCTCCCATCCTCACTGTGGCTCCTGACCCGGAAAGGACGTGTATGTCAACGTCTTCGTCATTTTGCTGGTAGCCCCCCCAGCAACACACACGGTCTCTCACCCCCCTAAAGGGTCCCGCTGTCGCGGGCACAGTCGTGAAGACCCCAGCACACAAGAGACGCCAAGGCTACCTACTGCGTTTTTTTTCGTGTAGCTTCACATCCCGTGTCTTAGTTTCAATTCTTATAATAAGAAAAAAAAATGGGCGGAATGTAGGGAAACACATGGATGGGAATGTGCACACATTTAACACTGAGTTCGCGTCTACAAATGGGCTATCAAGAAAGGGGGTGTCTTAGCTCACTTGAGTGCTCCTACTTTAGACAGAGGAGGAGAATCTCAATGTGCATATTCAGTCACAGCGAATCCATTCATTCACCCAATGTCTTTGTGTTCCTCTTTGGCGGCAAATCTTTTCCAAAAGGATATCGTCGCGTCCATTTTTTTAAATGTAGCTCCTATGTGCTACTCTGAAAATATATAAATATTTAATTAGTGGATATAGATAAACAAGATCGGAACCTTAATATAAAGAGCTTTTTAGAAGTCTATAGTTGATTAAAGACTGTATTTACTGGAATTTTATAAATCCCTCCAGTGTGTTATAAATTAATAATTTGCTATATTTATTTGTGTGCTGTCTATGTAATTCAGTCAATTATTAATGAATACATTTATTGTGTATAAATAATAAAATTTCCATCGCATAATACAACCCATGCTTCATGTTATTATACTGGGAATAGCACATAAATAATGAAATAAAGGTGAAGTAAATAGTGGTCTGGGAGCTGCCGAGCATTTGTTTTTATTCACACATTTCCAGAAAAGGGGGGGGAATGGTTCAGCCTGAACGTATTGGCATTTATACCCTTACACTCTGGATGGGTAAGGGACAGTGGCCACAGACTTGCAGCGAAGGCACTCGCTTGGACGTTTCTGCTGTTAAGAGGCAATCATATCAACACACATGTGTTAGCATCTACTCTGTGGGAGACCCTGCATGAGGGGCTGATGCGAGCACCCCACTGGGTATCACGGCCACCTGGCAAGGAGGTGCCATTACCCTCAAAACCAGAACCCTGCCCCGTGACTCAGCAATCTCACCTCTGGGTATTTATCGAAAAGAATTGAAAGCAGGGGCTCAGATACTTGCACCCCCAAGCTCAGAGCAGCATGATTCACAGTAGGCAAGAGAAGGAAGCCATCCACGTGTCTGTGGATGGATGGATGCTTGGAAGGATGGATGGGTAGGTGGATGGATGGATGGATGGATGGATGGATGGATGGAGGGATGGATGGATGGATAGAGGGAGGGAGGGAGGGAGGGAGGGAGGGATGGACAGATGGAGGGATGGATGGATGGATGAATGGACGGATAGGTAGGTAGGTGGAGGGATGGATAGATGGATGGATGGATAGCTGGTGGGTCGGTGGGTGGATGGATGGATGGATGGATGGAGAGATGGATGGATTGTGGATGGATGGGTGGATGGGTGGGTTGATGGATGGATGGATGGACGGACGGATGGATGGAGGGAGGGAGGGAGGGAGGGATGAGTCAGCCTTGAAAGGAAAGGACATTCTGTACCTGCGACAACATAGATGGACCCTGAGGACATGATGCTCAGTGACATAAGCCTGGTGGGTGACAGGGGCTTTGGCATGAGGGGCTGACCTGCATGAAGACCGAATCATTCACTTACATAAGTTATAGGTCAAAATGCTCTCCAGACCCCTCTGCCCTTGTGATACGGATGTTTTCTGGCTTTTCCCATTGTGGGATCTGCCTCTTGCTGTTGGTGGAAACCCCAGGATCCGAGGAGAAATACCGACAAAGCAGAGGGGAAGTCATGTGGGGACAGGGGCACAGATGGGAGAGATGCGGCCACCAGCCCAGGGATGCTTGGAAGCCCCACCATTTGCAGCGTTCGCATATTTTTGCAGTACATTCGTCAGGAGCACGCACATTCACGCATCACGAGGTGGGGTCTTGCCCAGGCCCCCACGGGCATCTGCACCTTGGCACTCGGACCACACCACCCTCTGCTTTGACTTTTCTATGCTAGAGGCTCCTCTGCCCCCTGCCCGTTGCTCCCGTCCCTTTGTGACTCCTGAGGCACCCGCTGCCATGCCGTGCACTGGGGAAGCCTTCCTTGACTTTCCGGGACCGAGGCTGGCAGCGGTTTCCACAGTTTGCATTAAGCAGCCAATGAGGAAGGCCGCCTTGCAAAATGTGTTAAGAAGGATTCTGAGTCTCTGTCACGGTGGAGGGAAGGGGACTTTGAGGCACCACAGGTGTGCAAAGGGGTCGTCAGCACACGGGGCCATGTTATGTGTCCTGGACGGTGCTGGACGGACCTTACGAGGCCTGGCTCCCACATGCCATCAGCTGTGAGCCCAGGCAGTGCCCTGTGGTTTCTTCCTTTCCGTCCCTTCCCTCCCCTTTCCTCCCCTTCCCTCCCCTCCCCTCCCCTTTCCTCCCCTTCCCTCCCCTCCCCTTCCCTTCCCTCCCCTCCCCTCCCCTTCCCTCCCCTCCCCTTCCCTTCCCTCCCCTTCCCTCCCCTTCCCTCCCCTCCCCTTCCCTTCCCTCCCCTTCCCTCCCCTCCCCTTCCCTCCCCTTCCCTCCCCTCCCCTTCCCTCCCCTCCCCTTCCCTCCCCTCCCCTTCCCTTCCCTTCCCTTCCCTCCCCTCCCCTCCCCTTCCCTTCCCTTCCCTTCCCTTCCCTTCCCTTTCCTTCCCTTCCCTTCCCTTCCCTTCCCTCCCCTCCCCTCCCCTTCCCTTCCCTTCCCTTCCCTTCCCTTCCCCACCCTTCCCTTCCCTTCCCTTCCCTCCCCTCCCCTCCCCTCCCCTCCCCTTCCCTTCCCCTCCCCTCCCTTCCTCTCCCTTTCCTTTCCTTTCCTTTCCTTCCTCCATTCTTTCCTTCCTTCCTTCCTTCCTCCTCCCTCCCTCCCACCCTCCCCCCTCCCTCCATCCTCCTTTCCTTGTCATTCCCTGTGACTCAGTCCCATTACTCATTTCTTTGCATCACTATGGACAATGATAACAAAACCAGAGGCTGAGTTTATAGTGTCCTCAGCATCCACCAAAACCAGAAACAACATGGGGGACAAGGAGACCACGTCTACTCTGGACACGTCATCAACGCAGAGCTGCTAAATCCAGGGGAACCATCTAGAAGCAAATGAAAGCAGACGTCCAAACAACAGAAAACAGGATCTTCACCACGATTCAAGTGGATCCAATGGCCTGGGGGCAAAACCACGAAATCCATCAAGAGTTATGGGATGTTGAGGTGAATTACGAGCCATGGGGCCAGCACTGGGGCTCAGGCTCCGTGGATTCTCCTCCTCAAAGCACTTAAGAATGTGGGCAAAGGTTGGGCCTCCCTGTGCCTACTTATCAGCAAGTCTGGAAGACAATGCAACTTTGCCTTTTATCTACCTCGGGCTCGACTCCCTGAAGATTAAGAAAAAGCAGCTTGCGTTCTTGTGCAGATAATGAGGATTTTTCAGGATGAAAGACTTTTTCGTTTCAGGGGCTTAAAAGTAATGAGGCAACTCTGAAATTCAGTCTTGCTACTTACCGGGACAGCTGCTCTCTGACAGCCAGGCTTTTCTGGTCCAGACCGGGGGTCACCGTGTGCTCCTTAGCAGAGCTGTGCCAATAAAACTTTGTTTACAAACACAAGCAGAGGGCCACACTTGTACTCTCTGCACCCCTGCCGTTGTATGCTATGCTTTAAGGAATTGCATGTTTGTTTGTTTTTGCCTTTTATTTTAATGTGTATTTATTTTTGAGAGAGCGAGAGACAGAGAGAGAGACACACACAGCACGAGCAGGAGAAGGACAGAGAGAGAGGGAAACACAGAATCTGAAGCAGGCTCCAGGCTCCGAGCTGTCAGCACAGAGCCCGACGCGGGGCTCGAACCCACAAACTGTGAAATCATGACCTGAGCCGAAGGTGGACGCTTAAGCACCTGAGCCCCCCAGGCGCCCTTGGTTTGGCTTTTTAAGTTTTTAATAACGTTTTTTATTTTTATACTGTTGACCCATTTTAATTGTTTTAATGCACTTTTTAAAATCGGGGTGACATTCACGCAATATATACGTAGCCGTTTATATAAGTCAGGGGCGGCCAGCACATTCACCATGGTCTGGAAACACCACCCCTATGTGTTTCCAGCACATTCTCGTGTCCCTGAAAACAGACCCTGTATCCATGGAAGGTAGTGAAATATGTCACGCAGAAACAGGTTCATAAGAGTTCGGGATGTGGCCCCAGCCCCAGCGTGTGTGTCTTTGCAGGATTGATTATTTTCAGGTGCCGGCAGCTGACAACCTACAGGTACACGAGAGCCTTTCTCTCTGAGCTTACCTGTCTTCTGTTCCCCCCAAGAGGAAACCGACCGTCACTGCTGCCCTCGTGGGGCGGGATCACCCAGAAGACGGAGTCTTGCCACAGCAGAGGGCACGAAGTGGACCCCACAGCCAGACAGGCTCTGACTAGTGACATCGACGGGACCACACGCCACGTGGACTGTGGTGTGTGTGGCTTCTGTCGCTCAGCATCACGTTTCCGAAAACCCATCCGTGTGGCAACAGGTGTGAGAGCTTTACTACTTTTCCTGCCCGAATAATACTCCGCTTTAGGAAGGCACCATGGTCCGTTTCCTCCGTCCACGGATGCAAGGAGATGCTCCCAACGATAAAATGGCCTCCACACCGTCGGGTGAGAATCACATTCTGCATCTCTGGGGGCCAGCTCGGATTTTCACTTCACAACAATGAAACACGGGAGGCCAAGAATGGACGTCAGCTACAAGAACTTGGGCCGGGGGAAGCCTTTTTTTGCTTTATTGGTTGGCCTTTAATGGATTGAGGAAAACGAATACAAGGCTGGTCAGGACAGGGACCCATGAACAGGACGAGGTCACAGGTGGACAGCATTTTGTAACTCACTAGGCACCACCTTGAAATCTTTCCACATCCATGAAACCCCTTTAACACAGAAGACTCACTACCCTATATCCTACTGCACCCGTCTGAGCAAGTTTAATGCTCCCATAGTCTATTGCAACAGAGGGACTTCTTACAATCGTCCGTGGGTCGTAACTAAAATTAAGGACGTGGTTAAGTTCTCTGTGGGTCCCCGAGGGTTTTCCTGCACACAGGCAGTGAATTCCCCATGTCCCTAACCCTCCTGTGCCACGTGCATTCACCTCCCCCAAAGGGAATGAGCCAGCTTCCTTGTGACCAAGCACAGAGACCATTTTACTATGTGACCCGGGTGAGGGGCCCACACAGCACAGAATGCATTTTGCTCTCATGCGTGCGGACAGAAACATCTCTGCCAGACGGAGACCTGCTTCCTTCCAAAGTTTATTAGTGGCTGTGTTGTCTCAGATTAAAGTGTCTCTCTTCGCCCGGAGACCTATTTGTAAGGTCCCAGGCTGGGAGGAGTCTTGCTCCCAGGTTTTACACAAAGCATAGTAGGGATAGATGAGTGGTCCTTGCCTGTACGGGCGGGAGCGATTCTGCAACAGGGGGCAGTTGGCAATGTGCGGAGACGTTTTGAGGTGTCATGACTGGGGAGAACTGGCGTGTGGTGTGTGGAGACCAGAGACACTGTTCGGCACCTGCGATGCACAGGACGTCACACATCAGAGAGTGCTCCAGCCCCAAGTGTCAGTGGTGCAGAGGCTGAGAAGCCCTGACCATGAGAAACTGTCTATCATCTATCCATCCATCCATCCATCCATCCATCCATCCATTATGTCTATTATCTGCCTGTTTATTCATCTATCCATCCATCATATCTATCTCTCTATCTATCTATCTATTATCTATCTATCCATCTGTATATCTATCTGTCCATCTATCTACCTATCTACCATTGTATCTATCTATCATCTATGTATCATCTATCTATCCATCTTTATATCTATCTATGTATCTGTCTATCCATCTATCCATCCATCCATCCATCCATCCATCATATCTATCATCTGTGTATATATCTACCTATCTATCTCTTTCTATCTATGTATCTATCATCTATCCATCTGTATATCTATCTATCTATCTATCTTTGTATCTATGTATCTATCCATCCATCCATCCATCCATCCATCCATCCATTATGTCTATTATCTGTCTGTTTATTCATCCATCATATCTATCTATCTATCTATCTATCTATCTATCTATCTATCTATGTATCATCTATCCATCTGTATATCTATCCATCCATCTATCCATCTATCATTGTATCTATCTATCATCTATCCATCTATCCATCCATCCATCCATCATATCTATCATCTGTGTATATATCTACCTATCTCTTTCTATCTATGTATCTATCATCTATCCATCTGTATATCTATCTATCTATCTATCTATCTATCTATCTATCATTGTATCTATGTATCTATCTATCCATCCATCCATCCATTATATCTATTATCTGTCTGTTTATCCATCCATCATATCTATCTATCTATCTATCTATCTATCATCTATCCATCTGTATATCTATCTATCCATCCATCTATCCATCTATCATTGTATCTATCTATCATCTATCCATCTATCTATCCATCTATCTATTTATCTATCTATGGCAGTGATTGTCAGCCAGAGTGATTGTCCTCTAGGATACACTTTGCAATGTCTGGGGACATTTTCTGTCATTACAAGTGGGGAGTTGCTCCTGGCATCTGGTGGGTGGAGATCAGGGACTGTCCTCATCACCCTGCCGTGCACAGGAGGTCCCACCCCAGAAAGCCATTTAGCCCCCAGTGGCTCTCGCCCTGGTGTTGAAAACCCTGAAACAGACAAGCACTTTGCCTCCTGGCCCTCCTTTCTTATCACCCGCTCTGATTTTTGACTGTCACTCCTCCCCTAACTGTGCGATTCTCATTCACAGCAACCCAAGTGCCCTCGGAACGGCAGCCTCCCGCTGGTCATCAGGGAAACATTAACGGAAAAACAAGCACCGAATTGATCAAGTGTGTGGGGCTCTGCACGAATGCAGCCTGAGGACCCTCTGCGGCTTCAGGAGGTCACCCACCGGCTGCCCCCAGGGGCCCAGGGGCTTTGTGAGAAGAACAAAAAAGACCAGGGGATTCTGTAGAGACCAGCTGGGCAGGGGGTCCGGCCTTTTGTGGGGAAGCTTTTCGTATTCAAATCTGCCTCTTTTTGCCTGGGCCCAGCCTCTCCACAGGAACTGCCCCTTGCACGGGCCATTTGCCAGCCTGCAGCACAGCCCCCAGGCCCAGAGCTGTTGCCTCCAGGCCGGTCTGCTTTCCCAGCAGAGGCCCCGAGCGTGAGTCGGGGGCCCCACGAGGTGCCCCACGTGGCTGGCAGGTTTCTCTCTCCCCGGCGTCTGGGAGGAGACACTCACTGGGCACTCTTAGCGACAGGGTGTCTGTGAGCACGTCCTGGGTCCGCTGCATCCTGGATCCCGAGGCACCGGGGACCCCAGGCTGGGCGAACCCCACCGCGCCACCCCCTGGTGGAGGAAATCGGCCGCCCAAGACGCCGACAATGGCCCACACTCTGCCACCGTCCGGGCTGCAGCTTCCGCGGGGCACATCCCTGACTAATATCAATGGGGCTCAGCCACAAGCCTTTGATAGTCATGTGCTCTTAAGCGCTGCGTTTTCCCTGCAGCCCCCCCGCGAACCTCCAGCCCATGCCGTTCCAAGGAGCCTGCAGAGAATGCCAATTCCTCGGGCCGCGTTTCTTCAGTGCTGTCTGAAAAACCTTTCAGCTTTCTCGCAGGTGCAGCGAAAACGCAGAGCCCAGATTCCGGGGCTCGGCCTTTTGAAAGTCTGCCCGTTAATGAGAAAAACATTATGTGCTCGGCGGTGCTTGGAGGCCTCTGTCATCTCTGCAAGTGAAAACACGGGCTGAGTACCGGAGAGGGCTCCGATGTGGAGACGTTTTAATCGCGCAAAGAGAGTTGTGACTCAGGGCTTAGGCACATCCCTGGTGCTGACTTTAGGGCCCCGGGCAGGGCGGCTCACGAAAAGACCGGGTTGACAGACGGAAATAGTCTCAGGCGCGTGTCAGACGGGAAGATGTGTAGGTTTAAGTGCAAAGGAAGGCAGGATTGTGGTTGTTCCCTGAGTCCCTTGAACTTCGTGTGTATTTATTGTCTACTATGTAATAGGCTTTGCGGGCAGCACAGTGAGAACACGCGGGGGATGGGGCTGGGGACAGACAATCCCAAATACGGCACCGTGGCACAATGGATATGTTAAGCTGAAGCATTTTGAGACAGCAGTAGGGGCAGAAAGGTCACCTGACCTCGTCTCTTCCCAGAAATGGGTGGTGCCCTCCCTCCCATGTGGGAGGTGCCTTCCCCGCATTCAGAGGGGAGGACGACCCTTATCCCCAAGACAGAGGGTCACAGAGGCAGAGTCTCAAGAAGCAGGCTGTGCTAGGTTCCCCCGTGTGCCCCACACCCCACGCACCCCTCCACCCACCTACCTTGTCCTCACCAAACCAGGCAGCAGGCACCTGTGTCTGCATTTCCTTACGAAGGCTCCCGAGTCCCATCCAACGTTCTCTCTGGGAGTCTGCGTGCGTCTGTCCTGCTCACCTGTCCTTGTGAGGGGAACTTTCAGATCCAGGCAGGGACTCCAAGAGCCTCAAAGCATGCCTTTTCCTCCCATACCGTGGTCACCTGGGATCTTTGAGATACCGTAAAACCTTGGCTGGTGAGCATTATTCATTCCAGAAACAGGGTTGTAATCCAAAGCACTTGTGTGACAGATGGAATTTGAAGAACCGTTGGCTCGGTTGTGATCCTGTGACACTCGGCATCACGTACGACTCGTGTCGCAAGACGTTGCTCCTTTGTCCAGTTAAAATTTATTAGAAATGTTTGCTCGCCTTGTAGAACACTCGCAGAACGAGTTACTTGTGATCGAAGGTTTTACTGGATATGGACACCGGGTCCCACCCAGGGATCCTTGACTGCTTGGGGTACTGACCTCACTGCATGTTCACACAAACTTCCCTGGTGATTCTACCATGTGCCGCAGTGGACATCCTCCAACCCCAGGAAGCAGGAGAGTCCCCGCAGTGTGGCACACGGGAGTGTCTCTCTGTGCCTCGGTTTCCCCACCTTCAAGTGGATTCCCTCACGGGAGGCATGTGTGGAAGAGTTTGGCAGATAGCAAATGCTGTTCGATGGATGCGCTTGGTGATGGCCGCCATATTTATCCGTTGGGACCAGAAGGATTTGTCCATGGTTAAACAGTTTGCTCTCAGCATGACACGAGTTAGCATGGGCATACAGCCGCACAGCATCTGTCCAGTGGGAGGGGTGGGGGAGAAAGAAATGTGGAGGTGGGCAGGCACAACTTGTTGGAATCGTGCGCCATCTTGGGTTGCAAAGACTATGACATGCACTACGTGATATTGGGTAGGGCTGGAGAGCAAGTTGGGGCCAGCTAGCAGAGGCTCAAGACGGTTGAGGGGGTGCGGTGGGTCTGGAAGACAGCACAGCCCTGTGCAGGACAACAGCATGATGGAGTTGGCTTGGGGGCAGCGAGTTGGGTGGTGGGGTGTGGGATGGACGAGAGCGATAGGACAGTGGGGAGAAGGCGTTCAGAAGGGCTGTGCCAGGAGACAGGGAAAAAGGCATGATCGCCAAGAGACTACAAAAGGCGCAACCCCAGGAAAGAGACTCCTAAAACAGGGGTGACCTTCCTGACTATCCTGAATATTGAGATGTCGGAAGAATTCACACTGATGGAAGGAAGCAGGCTATTGGTGAGTTAAGACCATTCAGGGGCGAGCCCGGGTGGCTCAGTCGGTTCAGCATCTGATGCTTGATGTCCGCTCAGGTCTTGATCTCAGGGTCATGAGTTCAAGCCCAGCATTGGCCTTAGCGCTGGGTGCGAAACCTACCTAAAAAACAAACAGAAAGGACCCTCACTAGTTTTCAAGTCACGACAAGGAACAAAAGACAAACCCCGGGCCTGATTTTTGGAAAGTAGACAAAATTAGGATTACTGTTGGTGAAATCGCTAGGTTCTAGACAGCAGGGAAATAAGTAACTAGTAATTATGAGATCTGAGAACAGATTTCCTTGAGTAAGGATGAAACGAAAATAGAAACCAGGAGCCAGTAAACGGGGCAAACTATTTTGAAGGAAAAAAAAAGTTTCTTGGCAACAAGAAAATGCATACATATGATGGAAATACAAAATGAAAAACATATTAAAGGGTCATGCCATCAGTGCAACAACATGTAAAGTGCCTGAGAGTGAATTTTATAAGGAACGTACCAGAGCTTTTGAAAAGGAGACCCTGAAAAGCTTTGCTAACGCACATAAAAGAATATTTCAGTGGAGAAGCGTGTTGCCTTCCTGAATGTAAACGGTCTACTATTATAAATAGATCGATATTTCCCAAATTTAAATATAGGCTTAAGTCTTCCAGGAATTTGTTTTGTTTGGTTTTTAAGTTTGCAAAGAGTACGGTGATTTCAACACGCTCCCGCAAGGATCACGTGGTGAAAATCTGTCGCCATTTCTGAAGAAGACTGAACAGAGAAAGCATACATTAGCAGACAATAAAACCCTTTATAAAGACATAATAAATGAAAGCAGTAAGGGGCTGGCACGTGAATAGACAGACAATGAAGAAATATGCCAAGATTTTATGATGTGACAGAGGAGGTTTTTCTAATTCATTCCATAAAAAAAAAAAATCAAGACTTCTGTGTGTCGCGAAATATACACAAAATTAAAGGGGATGTGAGGAAACATACGGAAAATACATTATACACCAAAAGCATCATTAATACATAAAGGACTGTTTCAAATCACCGATAAAGTTCCCCAGTCAAGAAAAAACGCCAAAGAACATGACACAAATGGCCAATAATCAACAGAAAATGCTTGACGTTGGTAAAACGCGATGGAAATACAGTCTTTAAGACAATGCGACCCCACTGAAGTTGGTTGACTAACGAGAGGCGTTAAAAATGTCCTCCCTGGGGCGCCTGGGTGGTGCAGTTGGTTGAACGTCCAACTTCAGCCAGGTCACTATCTCACGGTCCGTGAGTTCAAGCCCCGCGTCGGGCTCTGGGCTGATGGCTCAGAGCCTGGAGCCTGTTTCCGATTCTGTGTCTCCCTCTCTCTCTGCCCCTCTCCCGTTCATGCTCTGTCTCTCTCTGTCCCAAAAATAAATAAACGTTGAAAAAAAAATTTTTTTAAATGTCCTCCCTGAGGGGCACCTGGGGGGTTCAGTTGCTTGAGTGTCCGACTTCAGCTCAGGTCGTGATCTCGCGGTTCGTGGGTTCGAGCCCCACGTCCGGCTCTGTGCTGACAACTCGGAGCCTGGAGCCTGCTTTGGATTCCGTGTCTCTCCCTCTCTCTGCCCCTCCCCTGCTCACACTCTAATTATCTGCCTCTCAAAAATGAATAAACATTAAAAAAAATTTTTTTAACGTCCTCCCTGATCCTGGATCCACAAATCTCATCTGCGCAAAGCTCTATGGAGTCAAAAAAAAAAAAAAAAAAACAGCGACAATAAGAACACCGCAAAGCTGTGTGAGAGCCGACATCCGAAGAGCGATGGACGGTTGTGTAAAATCTTCTGTACTTTTGACACAACTAAGTTGGAACACATGTAAGAAGTAGAAATTTTTAAAAAAATGACAAACTCTACCATTGCAATGAGTCGTGAGTTTGCACGTCGGAGCACGGTTGACCCAATCATGACTGAGTTTGAAGACTGACTGGTATGGGCCAGTGGGAGGGCAGAAGCCAGGCAGAATGGTGGTCCTGATACCTGGAAGAGGGGAACGTGGGCAGAAGAGGCAGATGCGGGCAGCTGCCATGCTGAGATAGACCTCCCGTGACCCCAGGTGGCACTCTCCAGGGGGGAACTGGATGTGGAGAATGAGGCGTATGTGTGCACAAAGCCATCCCCAGAAACAGCAAGTCTGAATCCATGAGGCATCCTTCTGAAGCAATGGGCAGAGTCACCAATGATGCCTTCCTTCCCACATCTTCCTAGATGGACCCAAGCGGAAGAAGGAGAACAGCACGTTCCAAGGTGTTCAGCAAACACACGTTGGATCTCTGGGAGCAAGGTCTTGCCCTGACCTGAAGCCAAGGCCGTTATAGTTGGCGTTTGAGCTTCCGCCATGGACGGGAGGGTTATCGGCAAAGGTTTCCTGGACTCACGGGCAGAAGATAAATTCCACAAGCACCCATTGGTGGTGAAGGCACGTTCTACTCACCATGCTAGAAAAGGGTGCCAAGAAGGAGAACATAACGGTCTGACTTTCAAAGGACCAAAATGGCGGTGGGGGAGAAGGGTATGGAGGCAACGAAGGAAGCATAAGAAGACCAAGGGGAAGGGAGAAGGGGAGCAGGAAAGTCCCGCCAGACGCGCTGGAAGGAAAGCCATCAGGAAGCTCCATCCAGCACCCAGCGGACCCTGTCCTTGCGAGATATGGATATGGTGTTCCTACCTGTATGCCTAGTTACACGATTCATAGTTACACGATTTCCACGCACAGTGAGGTGTGCCTCGGTGAAGTACCTGAACACATCATTTTTTCAAAGAAGGTTGAAGGGAGGAAAATTAACTTCCTCATCCAGGCTGACTGTCCTGCCACGCTGTGTCTGTGGTCACGGCAGTGGCGGATGCCCAGGATGCTGCCAGAGTCCTCACGTGTCCTGGAAGACATCCGTTCTGTTCTATTTTGTTTTCCTT
This sequence comes from Felis catus, assembly GCF_018350175.1. Taxonomy (NCBI): domain Eukaryota; kingdom Metazoa; phylum Chordata; class Mammalia; order Carnivora; family Felidae; genus Felis; species Felis catus. Next base: position 730,925 of record NC_058386.1, read on the forward strand.
CTTTCTTCTTTCTCCTCCTCCTCCTCCTTCTTCTTTCAGCTGGCCGTGCCCTACCAGAGGCAGGGGGAAAGGCAATTAAAATAGAAACGTCATTCTGAAGGCAGTTTTTGGAATTTTCAAGGGTGACCTTGGTACGGACCATAAATATAAAATTCATATGTGCTTGGCTTCCTGCCTATAATGACCTATCAAAAGGTTCAGAGTTTAAATGAAATTCACTACAAAGTGAGAAATGGCACAAGGGTAGGATCTGGCTCCCTGCTCCTTACCCGAAACATGCACCACCATGTGGCACCCAGGTATGTTTGACGTTTCATCTCATCGTGAGACGTTTGGGTTTTTGTCTTCTTTTGTTTTGCTAATCTTCCTGGTCAAACGTTCCCTTTCTCTTCGTGTGCTGACACCAGGGGGGCCCCCCAAGCATCCAGGAAGCGTGGCCGCCAAATCCCGCGACATCACCTCGTGTGATTCAAGGAAAGCCGCGTTGGGTGTTTCCAGCCCCAAAGTGTAGGGGCCACTTGTAATCGGTAATTATCAGCGTGTGCCTTCCCTTCCCAGAAGTAAAAGTTCTCCCGTGTCCGGGGCGGAGGTGGGGGGCGGTGGGGAGGCGGGGGTGCGGGGGATAGGTGATGCCATGACTCTGCTTCCTTGCATTCCAAATTCTTCCAGAAAAGCTTTAATGACTGAGGATCCTGTCCAAGAATGTCTGTATCTAGTCTAGTCACCGGGGACGCTTACTGTTTCCACATTCTATCATTTCCTCCGGGTGGACGTGCTCTCGTACTCAAGTTTCTGCTCGGATTCCAGAGACTTTGGTCGTGCTCTCTGCTCCCAAGCTCAGTGGGCGGGAATGGCTGGCCCGCACAGTGACAAATCCATTGCTACAGGTCGAAAGCCGGGGGTGGGGGGAGGGAGGGATGGCAGACAGCGGACCCCGTGCACAAGGCAGCCATCACTAACGTCTTTCAAAGGGTCGCCGACGGTCTGCTAAATCAACGTAATTCTAATGGATGTTTCTGTCTGCTCTACAAATAAGGCTGAACCATGTGTTCCAAATTGTTTTCTCCCGTCTTTTCCTCTGCATATAATTTTTAAACTTCTTTCCCCACCCCCTTGGCTTAGTTGTTGAGACAGACTTAAATCAAACTAATTCTAGAGGAGTACAAATTCTGGGTTAATCGGAATCTGTGCTTGTTAAGATAAAGAGTGTGCGACATCTGGTCTTTATTTGCAGGGAGGCCTTTGGAGAGGGCTGTGCTCTGGGGTAGCTGTGTTGTTGGTGCCATCTGGCGTAGCCTGGGGCACTCGGAGCCGACGTCAGGGTGAGCGTGAACGTGAGCCCCGGGTCTCGCCTCAACCCCCCGAGGGGTGCAGCGGCTGGGGCAGGACCGGGCATCACCCCCCCGGGACCTGCGGTTGCCAATTGAGTTGGTACGGATCCTACAGGACCAGCCTCTTGCAGTGAGACAAGGCTCGTTCGCCAGCATCCGGGAAGCCTGGCGCGATCCCAACTGTGAAAGCAGAAGTTCCTGGGAAGACGGCACAAGGAGCAAAGGGCATCGTTCAGCTTTGATGTGCACAATCTGACAAACAAAAGCAGGTAGAAAATCTCTTTCATCTCGCGCAACCTGTGTGCACACCGTGAGGTTCCCCAGCTCTTTTGTGAGATATTGCCTACCTTGAGGGCATAGAGCGTCATTTCAGGAGACCCTTGTACCCCTCCTGGAGACCCTGAATTTGCCCCCAAGTATTTGCTCTGAAAACTTAATCCCGGTGTCTCCACTTTTGCTACAGGAACCCCGTCTACCTGTGCCACTCGCCCTGTGGGACAGTCGGCACGGTGTTCCCCACAGGTCCGCACAGGCGAGCACGCTGTCTCAGGAAACGTGCTGGATTTTAACACCGCCTTCATCGGCCTCTGTTTTCTCCACAGTGAAGTAAATTAGCGGAGCATGTTTCTAATATTTCCTGGGCCGTAATGATCCACTGAGCTCATTAATAGAGAGCGAGGGTCTCGTAACTCACTCACTTATCAAGCGTAAATTGAAATCTTTAGAGTGTTGGCTTGTTCATTAGAAAAATAGCCTACGTCACTCGCCGATCCCGGGACAACATGATAGATTGCCTAACAAGCAATTAATAGGTTCATAAGTTATCTGACGAATCGATTTTTAGGCCGGACTCTGTCCATTACTTTAGCTATCCGGATATCTGATTAGGATCGAGCGTTCAATGTCAAATGAATTCCGATGGATCCTCTCCGCAGCTAGAGTAACGGGCCCACGGACACTGGCCGCAGTAGCACACGGGGACACCCACTGTGAAATGCCGGTGGATGGCCTGGGTTGGTTTTTCTGGCCAGGACACTCCCAGGTTGGGTCATCACTCATGGGGCTGGGGCTAGGGTGAGGCATGTGGTTGGGGCAGAAAATTTAGGGGAGGGGGCTGCGAAAACTTAGTTACTGGGACAAGAAACATTCTAATGCAATGATTCTAAACAAAGTGAATGCAATCAAAAAAGAAACCCATGATAAGGAAATATGAACACTTTAAAATAAAGAGAGGATCTTTACAGGTAAAGACAGGTAACAGTATCCTGCAAAATTCTACCGAAGTTCGAGGAGAGAGGAAAAGTCCCAATGGTGCCTTGTTCCCAGACAAGACAAGTGAGTTCCTCAGTCCATTGACCCTTGTCCCTCCCCTCGTAGCAGTTCTGACCCATAAATCAGTCATTCGCCTCCACCAGGGTCACAGTAAAATGATTGCTATTTTCAAAGCACATTCTCCAGTTTTCTTTTCTTGTTTCAAACACATGAAACTGTTTTTAATATAGATTTAAGGGGGGAAAGGGTCATAAAACTGTAATATTTTTTTTATTGCAGTAGGAACACTTAACTGGCATCTAACCCTCTTGAAAAAATTTTAAGGGTACAATATGGTGTAATTAACCATAAGGACAATGATGTATAGCAGATGTCTAGAAATTATTCATCTGCAATTTGTGTAATTGAGACTTTCTGCTTGTGGATTAGCATCTCGCCGTAAAGTGGAATCATGCAGGATTTGTCCTTCCGTGACTAGCTGATTTCATGAAGCGTGATGCTTTCCAGGTTCATTCTGGAATGAACGTGTTGGCACGTAGAGCACGTTCCCTTCCTGTTTAAGGCTGAATAATATTCCAACGTACGAATCTATCGCATGTGGTGGAGGGCTCGTGCCGCTGAGGCTGCTTGTCTATGAGATGTTGCAGGGGTATACCAGATGTCCCGTTTCCATTTTCCTATGTGTTTAGGACCTTTTTCAGTAGATTTGAGGTATACCAGATGTCCCGTTTCCATTTTCCTATGTGTTTAGGACTTTTTTCAGTAGATTTGAGGTATACCAGATGTCCCGTTTCCATTTTCCTATGTGTTTAGGACCTTTTTCAGTAGATTTGAGGTATACCAGATGTCCCATTTCCTTTACCCTGATGTTCAGCCATACTAGTGACAATTTTGTGATTTAATACTCTTTCCTGTGTCTTTACAACATACACAGCACTTGGATTCTGTCCCAAGGAGTCCCTTGCAATATGCCTTCAGCCTGGAAGGGAACTCTGACAGGTTTGGGACTGCAGGCTCTGCCCAGCCCCCCCAACAATCAACCATGAGCTCTTCTACTCAGCTTTGCATTGTGTACCCTTCTCCACGGTGGTTTCACTGGGATGCCGATTTAGTTCTTTATTCTGATAAAACATACACAGCATAAAATTCAGCATTTTGTCCATTTTTAAGTGCACAGCTCAGTGGCATCGAGCACATTCACATTGCTGCGCAACCACCCCTAACATCCATGTCCAGGACTTTCCATCTTCCTAAACTGAAGCTCTGTCCCCCATGAAATACTAATTCCCCAGTCGCAGCCCCAGACCCTGGCTTCCCCGTGTACACTTTGTCTGTATGGATGCTACTCCTCTAGGGACGCCATATACGTGGAATCACACAGGATCTGTCCTTCTGTGCCTGGTGCATGTCACTGAGCATCACGTCCCCAAGGTCCATGCACGTTGTAGCAGGTGCAGAATGTCCTTCCTTTTCAAGGCTGAGTTATATTCCACTGTGTGCATGGACCACATTCTCCGTCCATTCCTTCGTTGATGCACACATGGGTTTCTACCTCTTGTCCGCTGTGAATATTGCCGCTATGAACGTGTGTGTTCAAGAGTGCTGTTTTCCTGGGATAATTTAGGGGGATTATAAAAATAGGCTTCAACAATAGAAAAGGGTGGAAAAAGGAACCTATGAGACATCATGGTAAGATCATGCACATGGTCATGGATTATACCCACAGGGCAAATCCCAGAAGAAATACAAAAGCTATGAGTGATGATCACAACCAGGTGGTAATCTTTGTTCCTTCCATATCCCCAAAATTCTTTTAATAACCAGAGTCAGGGGGAAAGAAGTATTTTTTCATAAGACAATACCAGACTGGGAGTGCAACAGTAGATGTGCACCATAGCACATAATTTTGTTTACATCAGAACCAGAAACAGTAGTAATTTATCTTATTTCCTTCCCAGAGACAAATGCCTCTGTCGGGGCAGGACCCTTATGAAATGCATCTTGTATCCTTCGTACCAATGAGAAATGTTCCTAAAGTCACCCGAATGTATGGACGCTTTAAAAAAAAATGTCAGAGAAGCAGACGTGAGAGCTCTTGCCAATAAAGGGGAACTCAGGGGCGCCTGGGTAGCTCAGTTGGTTGAACGTCCAACGCGTGGTCTCAGCTCAGGTCTCGATGTTGGGGTCATGAGTACGAGGTCTGTGTTGGGCTCTGTGCTGAGTATGAACCCTCCTTGAAATGAAATGAAATGGAATGAAATGAAATGGAATGAAATGAAATGATGAAATCAAAATGAAGGGGAGTTCAGGGCACGTCTGATCAATCCCCACATTATCATTTCCCGGATGGACATTGCCTCACGTGGTCTCACCCACAGGGTCTGGATGGCATCACCTCCTCTTGGTTCTGTGTCTCTTCCTGTGTCCTGTGGACCCGTGAACTGGCCGTGCCTGCATAACCCCCCTCCTGGAGGCTCTGGTCCGCATTTTTGGGTTTCCTCCGGAGTCCTGCAACAAACATTTGCGATCTGGATGTGCCCATCTGCCGGAGGAAGAGCGTGCATGCCACCATATTTGTGACGCTCACATCCTGCTCAGTGAGGGCAGTGTTACGAAATCCCCTGGTCCTCCCTCCTCCGAGGACCCCGACCTGTTGGGAGGGCACCGCTTCCCGCCCGGGAGGAAGGACACTCGTGCTTCTAAGTCGAAGAAACCACCCCCTGTGCGCTTTGCGAGGCCACGTGCATCCCAAGGCCACTTCTCAGCCTAAGAACCAGGTCTGTGCACATGTTGACAGTGATGATCACCGTAGACGGTGTAGGCTGGCGAGTGGCCCCGCCAATCAAAAACATTCTCCCAACGCAAACGTGGAAATTATGTAAACAAAAACAAAAAGTCCATTCTGGGGGCGCCTGGGAGGCTCAGTCAGTTAAGCGTCCGACTTTGGCTCAGGTCTTGATCTCGCGGTTCGTGGGTTTTGGGTCCCGCATCGGGCTCTGTGCTGTCATCTCTGAGCCTGGAGCCTGCTTTGGATTCTGTGTCTCCCTCTGTCTGCCTCTTCCCTGCTGGTGCTCTCTCTCTCTCTCTCTGTCTCTCAAAAATGAATAAACATTAAAAATATTTTAGGGGCAAAAAAAAAAAGAAATTTTTTTAGGGGCGCCTGGGGGGCTCAGTCATTTCAGCATCCCACTTCAGCTCGGGTCATGATCTCGAGGTTCGTGGGTTCAAGCCCCAGGTCGGGCTCTGTGCTGACAGCTGGGAGCCTGGACCCTGCTTTGGATTCTGTGTCTCCCTCTTTCTCTCTCTGCCCCTCCCCTGCTCGTGCTCTGTCTCTCTCTCTCTCTCTCTGTCTCTGAAAAATAAATAAACATTAAAAATTTTTTAGGGGCAAAAAAAAAAAAGAATTTTTTTAGGGGCGCCTGGGGGGCTCAGTCATTTCAGCATCCAACTTCGGCTCAGGTCATGATCTCGAGGTTCGTGGGTTCAAGCCCCAGGTCGGGCTCTGTTCTGACAGCTGGGAGCCTGGAGCCTGCTTCGGATTCTGTGTCTCCCTCTTTCTCTCTCTCTGCCCCTGCCCTGCTCGTGCTCTGTCTCTCTCTGCCTCAGAAATAAATGAACATTAACCAAAAAGCGAGAGTAAGCACCTTTCGATGGTGACGCTCTGTGGATGTGACTTCGTGGGGACGCCTTTCCAAAGGCAGCCGCCCGCTCTCAGAGACGCTAAGAGTGTCCTAAGGGCACGCGTCACGTGAAGGTCTGCCTGGTGACGGAAGGTCCAGTGTTGGACGTCCGCAAGGAGAAGGCTTTGCAGCCAGTGGGCATGGGCAGATTCTCCAACGGGACGGCCAACATGCGGCCCAGCGGCCATGGGGTCGGATACCCTTCTGAGTCGGGGCCAACAGCACCAAGGTCTGGGCCAGACTCGCGCTGGCCACGGGCGCTGGGAACTGGCCGAGGGTGGGGGCGGGGAGGGGGCTTCAGTGGTTCAAGTTAGTGCCCGCCCACGGCAGCGCTTTGAGGGAGGTAGAGCGCTGGGCGGCCCAGTGCCGTGGCCAGGTGCCATGTGGACCAGCGAGATGCGGCGTGGCTCCCTCAGGCCACACAGTGCGCCTGCTGGCAGGGCCATAAAACCCCGGAATCCGCCAATCCCCACTCCGTACTTTGGCAACGGGGTTTTATTGGGGTGACTCAGCCCCCGGAAGCGTGTGAAAACAGGAACTCGCGGGTCGTTGACTTAACAACAGGCCAATTTATAGCGAGGTCCCGTGGCACGGCGGATGGAACCCGTGGCAGAGGGTATGTGGGGGGCGGGGCGAGGGGCAGGAAGAACGCAGTCTCCGGAATCAGCACCTCCTGCGGGGGACGGATGCCCATGTGTACCCTGAGGGCTGTGTCACAGCATCTCTGCCCACGAGGGGCCGAGGATCCCGGCGGGTGACGAGGCGGGTTTTCTGCACGGACCGAGCTGGTCATACATGCGTCCCCACCCCTAGAAACAGAAATGCAGAGTATTTCCCAGCGTGCAATGAGTAGCAGACTCCCTCAATCATAAGCGGAAAGGCGGGGGTATTGAAAAAGAAAAAAAAAAAGCCCGTGTACCTCCGGATGGAATGTGAGGCTGTGATGTCTGTGGGATTCGCGTTTTATGGGACGGAATGTTTGATATTAAAAGTGAGACAGAGACGTGGATGGAATGCTCGCTGCCCGGGGTGGGGAATGTGCTTGTAAAACTCTGCATGTGCGAGTGCGCTTTGGGTTCAAGCACAGGAACCCCGTCCCCCAGGGGCCCCAGGTGCCCCAAGCCAAGCCCACACCCTTGTTTGCTGGACAAGCCGGTAATAGGGCGAAATCCGGGGGGGGGGGGCGAGGAAAAATCGCCCCCCCAAGATGGCAGCTGCAGAACGGGCTTCTGGGTCACCGAGCGCATCATGGGGCTGGACAGTCGGCGTGCTGTTTGCCTAGAAACAGAGGTTCGCTGTTTGCCCCATTCCTGGGACCGAGCATTTCAGCGAATGTCCTACGTCTTAAGGGGCACGACATGTCTTTCGTTACGTGAACCGGTGACGTCTGGGAATCCCATGAGACAGAAGCTGGAGGCCGAGGGAACAGACACTGTGACTGGAGGTCCCGCCCTGACCGATGGCCACTCATCTTTTTCTTAAGTTTATCTATTTTATTTTGAGAAACAGACAGTGAGAATGGGGAAGAGAACAGACAGACAGAGAGAGAGAGAGTGTCCTGGGCAGGCTCACAACTGTCAGCACAGAGCCTGATGCGGGGCTCGAACTCACAAACCGTGAGATGGTGACTTGAGCCGAAATCAAGAGTCAGACGCTGAACCGACTGAGCCCCCCAGACGCCCCTTGATGGCCAATGACTTAACCCACCGTGCGTCTGACGGGGAGGCAGAGCGTTCCGTGTCCAGGAAATAAGGACCCGCAGACACAGGGTCCGTGCCCGTCCAGCTGGACGTGGGAGCCACTGCTCTGGACGTAGATGGGTGGGGCTGAGGGGCACGTCCTGGGGGCGCCGCTCGCCCACGGGCTGGTACCCAGCCTCACCAGCATGGACTACAATCACCGGGGAACTGAGAACCGGACTCCCTCACACAATGCACATTCAGTCTGACTTTACATGTCCTCAATCCCATTCAAGGATTTGGGGCTGTAAGACTTGGCTTGAGTGGCTCTAACAAATAGCCCAGGAGTCTGAGATCCAGGCAGGGCTGAGGCTGGTGGTCTGAAGTCCAGGAGGGGCCGAAGCTGGGAATCTGACATCCAGGCTGGGCCGAGGCTGGGAGTCTGAGATCCAGGCAGGTCTGAGCCTGGGAGTCTGAGATCCAGGCAGGGCTGAGGGTGGGGGTCTGAGATCCAGGCAGGTCTGAGCCTGGGAGTCTGAGATCCAGGAGTGGCTGAGGCTGGGGGTCTGAGATCCAGGCAAGGCCAAGGCTGGGGATCTAATATCCAAGCAGGCCCTAGGCTCGGGGTCTGAGGTCCAGGCAGGGCAGAGGCTGGGAGTCTGAGATCCAGGCAGGGCCAAGGCTGGGAGTTGGATCCAAGCAGGGCTGATCCTGTGGTCTGAGATCCAGGCAGGGCCTCTGAGATCCAGGCAGGGCCAAAGCCAGGAGTCTGAAATCCTGGCTGGTCCGGGAGTTTGAGGTCCAGGCTGGGCCGAGGCTGGGGGTCTGAGATCCAGGCAGAGCTGAGGCTGGGAGGCTGAGGTCCAGGACAGGCTGAGCTTGGGGGTCTGAGATCCAGGCAGACCCGAGGCTAGTGGTCTGAGGTCCAGAAGGGACTGAATCTTGGGGTCTGAGGTCCATGCAGGGCTGATTCTGCGGGTCTGAGGTCCAGGCAGGGTTGAGGCTGGGAGTCTGAGATCCAGGCAGGGCTGAGGCTGGGGGTCTGAGATCCAGGCAGGGCCGAGGCTGGGGGTCTGAGATCCAGGCAGGGCCGAGGCTGGGGGTCTGAGATCCAGGCAGGGCCGAGGCTGGGGGTCTGACATCCAGGAGGGGCTGAGCTTGGGGGTATGAGGTCCATGCAGGGTCGAGGGTGGGGGTCTGAGATCCAGGGAGGGTGAGGCTGGGGGTCTGAGGTCCAGGAGGGGCTGAGCTTGGGGATGTGAAGTCCATGCAGGGTCGAGGGTGGGGGTCTGAGATCCAGGGAGGGTGAGGCTGGGGGTCTGAGGTCCAGGAGGGGCTGAGCTTGGGGATGTGAGGTCCATGCAGGGTCGAGGTGGGGGTCTGAGATCCAGGGAGGGCCGAGGCTGGGGGTCTGAGGTCCAGGAGGGGCTGAGCTTGGGGGTCTGAGGTCTGGGTAGGGCTGAGCCTGGGGGTCTGACATCCAGGAGGGGCTGAGCTTGGGGGTGTGATGTCCATGCAGGGCTGAGCTTGGGGGTGTGAGGTCCATGCAGGGTCGAGGGTGGGGGTCTGAGATCCAGGGAGGGTGAGGCTGGGGGTCTGAGGTCCAGGAGGGGCTGAGCTTGGGGGTGTGAGGTCCAGGTGGGGCTGAGACTCGTTGCTCCTGACCCCTCTCCTGGGCCTGTAGCTCCCGCCTTGTCCTGTGTCCTCTCTTGGGTGTCCCTGTGTGCATGTCTGTGTCTGGTCCCGCGTTTAAAGGACCCCAGTCCTATGGGATGGGGGAGCCCAGCCTTCTGACCTCATTGTACTCATCGACAGTCTGAAGGTTGGGGCACCAACACCCAAATTTGGGGAGGGCAGGACTGAGCCCACGAACGACAGGGGCGCTTACACGACCCCTTTCCTCAGAGACTCGGGGACGCGGGCACAGAGAGCGCGCCATCGCTCAGGTCCTCTCCCACGGACCACTCAGGAGCCGCTCGCGTCCCGGACGTGAATCGCCGTGTCATTCCTGGCACAAGACGCAACGCGAGCCGCGCGCTCGCGAGATGAAACCCAGCTCCTAAGCGGCGGATCTCGGGGCTGGGGTCCCCCAGGACCCGCGGAGCTGCCTGCGTTAGCTGGGTCCTGTGATCAGCGAGTGATCGGTCCGGGCGGGCCGGGCGGCTGGCGTGATCAAACGGCCCTGCCGCCGTGTTGACAGGTGAGGCGCGCCCTGGCCCGCGTGCGTCCCCGCGCGTTACCTCAGCAGCAGGCGGGGCGGAGCCGAGCCGGCTGGGAGGCGGTTGCCAGGGCAACTGGAGGAGCCCGTCAGCCACTCGGGGACCAGCTCTCGGGATGCTCGCGCAGGCCCATACTAATCAGCGGCCGCGGGGCCGCGCGGGCCAGGTGTCCGGAGCGACGCGCGCGGACCGGCGTCCCGTCACACTCCGGGGGACGGCCCGTCCCGGCTGCCGTGAGCCCCGGGGCCCCAGGGGGCCAGGAGGAGGGGAGCTGGCTTCTGTTCGGAGGCGGTCCGGTTTCGACCGCGTTCCGGGCTTTCCGGGAGACGCTGAAATGGGGGCGCGGGTGCCTGGGGTCCCGGGGAGCTGTCAGCTCGTAGCAGCCGGTTCCCTGCCCCGGGGGCTCCCTGCAGGGCGACCTTCGGAGCTCGGCCGCCCCCTGTTCCTCGGGCCTCCCCGCAGAGGAGCCTGCGCCCTGGCCCCCGTTCCTCGGGCCTCCCCGCGGTCTGCAAACACACACCTGTGCCTTCTCCCCGACGCGTGTCCCCGCTGGGGGAGGTCCATCCTGTCCCGTCCAGCTTAGGCGGCACAGAGAGACGACGGGTCCCGTCCTGCGTATCCGTGTCCCTGTGTCGCCATCTCTCTCTCACTAAGTGGCCATAGCCACATCCCACGGGCTCTGTCTGCACAGCCCTGACACAGCCTGGGTCAGTTGCTTGAACCCCGGCGTCTACACCACCCACACGCAAACGCCCTTGAGGGGCAGAACCTGAGAAGGGCGGGACGCCTGGGGGGCTCAGTCGGCTCAGGTCGCGATCTCACGGTTCGTGGGTTCGAGCCCCGCGTCCAGCTCTACGCTCGCATCGCGGAGCCTGCTGGGGATTCTCTCTCTCTCTCTCTCTCTCTCTCTCTCTCTCTCTCTCTCTTTGTCTCAAGTCTGCTTTATCGGTCTTTCAAAATAAATAAGTGGAAATTTTTTTTTAAAAAGAAAGAAGCAAAAAACGAATGTGAGAACCAGCGTCCCGGGCGGCATCCCGTGACCACGTTCACCGGTCAGCCACGAAACGGCCACGTTCTCCGACTCAGAGGTGAGCGGGGCTGTGGGACGACATCCCCCCCCACACACACACACAAGTGGGGGGGGGCCCATCTTGGAGGCTGGGTTGGGGGCATGGCATCGGGCAGGGGGTGTGGCTTTGTCTCAGCCCTTGCGTTTGAACGCCCTCCAGGGGCATCTGGGGGGCTGAGTCGGTGAAGCCGTGGGCTGGGGCTCAGGTCATGATCTCACCGTTCGTGGGTTCGAGCCCCGCCTCCGGGTCTGTGCTCACAGCTCAGAGCCTGGTTGGGATCCCCTCTCTCCCTCTCTCTGCCCCTCCCCTCAAAAATAAATTAACATTTAAAAAAAAAAACAGCTTAAACCCTTTGCAGCTGGAGAAAGTCAGCCCCCCAGAAGCCCCCCACACCCCCCCCGGGTGATGCCAGGAACCCCAAATAAACCCAGGACGCGTGTAAATTCGTTTGCCAGCATCTCGGTCCTTCGCGCGAAAGGGAACGGGCAGCTGGGGTCTTTAGCGCCCGGCTTCTGCCTCCACCGATGCGTCTGCAATAATCGATGATCATGATTATTGATTTTATTACCCTCACGGCAGCAATCCACCACGCGCACTAAAGCGCGTCACCCAGGACCCCAGGGTCATGGTCAGCCGGGTTCTTCCCCGTGCGCATGCACGGATCTATCTCTGTGCGCCTGGAGGCACAGGACCCCGAGGGGCGCCCGCCTGGGGAGCACTAGGACGGGTCCTCCCTGCAGCCCTTTCCTCAGGGGACATGTTTCTCTGGATTTTCCTCTTCCCTCTTGGGCGGCATTGCAACCCATCTTCCAACTTCCCCGGCTTTTCTTCAGGCATTTCTCGCCTTGCCACACAAGACACAGAGCTGAGGGGCGGCACAAAGGCGAGCACTGGTGGGTGGCCCTGGGAGTCCGTCTCCAGCACTGAGTCAGGGACTTTCAGGACCTGTGCCCTTTCCAAGGGGACCTTTAGGTCGTATGTGCTCTCCAAGGGGACCTTCGGGACCCGTGCTCTTTCCAAGGGGACCTTCAGGGCCCGTGAGCTTTCCAACAGGACCTTCAGGGGCCATGCCCTTTCCAAGGGGAACTTCGGGGCTCATGAGGTCTCCAAAGGGAACTTTGGGCCCGTGCCCTTTCCAAGGGGACCTTTGGGTCGTGTCTGCTCTCCAAAGGGACCTACAGGGTCCATGCCCTTTCCAAGGGGAACTTCGGGGCCTGTGCCCTTTCCAAGGGAACTTCAGGGCCTGTGAGCTCTCCAAAGGGACCTTCAGGGCCCGTGCCCTTTCCAAAGGGAACTTCAAGGCCTGTGCCCTTTCCAAAGGAACTACAGGGCCTGTGAGCTCTCCAAAGGGACCTATGGGGCCCATGCCCTTTCCAAGGAGACCTTCGGGACCTGTGCCTCTTCCAAGGGGACTTCAGGGCCCATGAGCTTTCCAAAGGGACCTTCAGGGCCCATGCCCTTTCCAAGGGGAACTTCAGGGCCTGTGCTCTTTCCAAGGGAACTTCAGGGCCTGTGAGCTCTCCAAAGGGACCTTCAGGGCCCATGCCCTTTCCAAAGGGAACTTCAGGGCCTGTGCCCTTTCCAAAGGAACTACAGGGCCTGTGAGCTCTCCAAAGGGACCTATGGGGCCCATGCCCTTTCCAAGGAGACCTTCGGGACCTGTGCCCTTTCCAAGGGGACTTCAGGGCCTGTGAGCTTTCCAAAGGGACCTTCAGGGGCCATGCCCTTTCCAAGGGGAACTTCGGGGCCTGTGAGCTCTCCAAAGGGAACTTCTGGCCTGTGCCCTTTCCAAGGGGAGGTTCGGGGCCCGTGAGCTCTCCAAAGGGACCTTCAGGGCCTGTGCCCTTTCCAAGGAGACCTTCGGGACCTGTGCCTCTTCCAAGGGGACTTCAGGGCCCATGAGCTTTCCAAAGGGACCTTCAGGGCCCATGCCCTTTCCAAGGGGAACTTCAGGGCCTGTGCCCTTTCCAAGGGAACTTCAGGGCCTATGAGCTCTCCAAAGGGACCTACAGGGCCCATGCCCTTTCCAAGGGGAACTTCAGGGCCTGTGCCCTTTCCAAGGGAACTTCAGGGCCTGTGAGCTCTCCAAAGGGACCTTCAGGGCCCATGCCCTTTCCAAGGGGAACTTCGGGGCCCGTGCCCTTTCCAAGGAGAGCTTCGGGGCCCATGAGCTCTCCAAAGGGAACTTCTGGCCTGTGCCCTTTCCAAGGGGACCTTCAGAGCCCGTGAGCTCTCCAAAGGGACCTTCAGGGCCCATGCCCTTTCCAAGGAGACCTTCAGGACCTGTGCCTTTTCCAAGGGGACTTCAGGGCCCATGAGCTTTCCAAAGGGACCTTCAGGGACCATGCCCTTTCCAAGGGGACCTTCGGGCCCGTGCCCTTTCCAAGGGGACCTTTGGGTCGTGTCTGCTCTCCAAAGGGATCTTCAGGGCCTGTGCCCTTTCCAAGGGGAACTTAGGGCCCATGCCCTTTCCAAGGGGACCTTCGGGACCCGTGAGCTTTCCAAAGGGAACTTCAGGGGCCATGCCCTTTCCAAGGGGACCTTCAGGCCGTGCCCTTTCCAAGGGGACCTTTGGGTCATGTCTGCTCTCCAAAGGGACCTTCAGGGCCCATGCCCTTTCCAAGGGGAACTTCGGGGCCCGTGCCCTTTCCAAGGGGACCTTGGGCCTGTGAGCTCTCCAAAGGGACCTTCGGGGCCTGTGCCCTTTCCAAGGGGAACTCCAGGGCCCGTGAGCTCTCCAAAGGGACCTTCGGGGCCTGTGTGCTCTCAAAGGGGAACTTTGGGACCTGTGCCCTCTCCAAGGGGAACTTTGGGACCTCTGCCTTTTCCAAGGGGAACTTCGGGGCCGTGTGCTCTCCAAGGGAAACTTCAGGGCCCGTGCCCTTTCCAAGGGGGGCCCCTCATGCACGTTGGCTTTGCTTGTGTGCAGAGGGCACTCGGGGAAGGTGACTCCCAGCTCTCAGGGCGCAGCTTACCATCGTGCACCCTCTAATTACCTGGGGTTAATCTCCAGGCGGAGCCTGGGAGAACCGGTAATCTATGGAGATGTAAGCTAATTACTTAATCACTTGCATTTGTAAATCACATTATTGGAAAAGAAATTACTCCGGTGATCGAATTACAGATATCTATCCGCTAATAGCTCTGATTAACTGGTGATGTTAATCTGTCATTTTGAAAGCTAATATTAACAGCATCAATCTCGCTGGAAACATAAGCAGTTTATGCGAAATAGAACTTGGGTCTATTTAAGGTGCAAGGCGGTGACATGCTGGGTCTGGGGTGCTGTATGGGTGGGTCAGTTGGCCGGTTAAACCTTTGTGGGTGTCCAAAGCCTGGGGGGTGACACCAGACGGGGACATGTGCCTTTTTACCAGCACCGTGAAGGTAGACAGACACAAGGGGACAGGTGATTACCAGAAAGTTCCAAAGGTTGCAGAAAAAAGGACCCCCCAGCACCATCAAAAGAGACCCAAAGTGTTTACCAAGGGTTTCTTCTCCATGACAATGTGTCACCCTATGTTCCAAGGAAGGAAGCATTTATGGGCCAGCAGCTGGGTGACATTGGTTTCTGCTCTAGCAACATAAATTCTCTTGTCTTTAACGCACGTCGAGTCACCGTAAAGAAAAAGGAATTTCGGGGGCGCCTGGGTGGCTCAGTCCACGTAGGGCAGGTCATGATCTCACGACTCGTGGGTTGGGGCTCTGTCCTGCTCTCCCTCTGCCCCTCCCCCACTCGTGGTTGCTCTCTCTCTAAAAAACAAAACAAAAAGAAAAGGAATACAGATAGAATATGTAGATATTACCTATACAAACATTATATATTATATACATAGAAATAGAAGTGTTATATATGTTATGTTTATAATGTATAAGTACAATATATAATATATAAAATTATAATATATATTATAAGCATAATATATATTTACACCATATTATAATTATATATTATATATTGTATATTGTATGTTATATGTTATATGTTATATGTTATGTATTATAAGCATTATATATATTTACACGATATGGTGTTTATCCATTTCTTGGTCAACGGACATCTACTTTGTTGATGTACGTGATTTTATAAACAATTACCTTTTTATTTAAAAAAATTTTTTTTTCAACCTTTATTTATTTTTGGGACAGAGAGAGACAGAGCATGAACGGGGGAGGGGCAGAGAGAGAGGGAGACACAGAATCGGAAACAGGCTCCAGGCTCCGAGCCATCAGCCCAGAGCCTGACGCGGGGCTCGAACTCACGGACCACGAGATCGTGACCTGGCTGAAGTCGGACGCTTAACCGACTGCGCCACCCAGGCGCCCCAACAATTACCTTTTTAAAAAAATCACAAGACATCTGGCCAAGAAATGCCAGGTGCCACGGATTTCAGAGGCCACCGCACGTCCCACGATAAACACTGCCTCACAGCACATCCTTAACGCCAGTAAACGTGATCAAGCCACATACCTTAAAGAGCCACAGTTGCATTTCTGGGAAGCTACCCCAGTCCCGGAAAGCTCACACGAGGACATTACTGCGGCATGTCTTGTGAGACCCGGAGCGTGGACACAGCCACCCCGGTTGATGATTTGTGTTCACGCTTCCCTAGTTGACTCACGGATACGGGTCCGAGGAGACACCCGCCCGCCCTTCTTAACATGTGTCGTTGGCCGTCTCTGGTGATTTTTGGAGAGTTCCTCGCAAAGGCCACGGGTTCCTTTCCAGCTGTCTCCTCCCCCTGGAGCCCACGCCTGACACGGGGGGGTGGTGAATAGGGAATTGGCCACCTGTCTGTGCCTCACCAGGCAACATCTGTTGGGGAGTAGGGAATATCCTTTCTTCCTATTTAATTTTTAATCTTCTTCTCTCTAGGATGTTGGCAGTAAGAGAGGAGAGTGTACCCGAGTTAGCTTTGTAAAAATGTGCATCTCTGAGAATCTGATCCTGCGTCTCACGGCCTCTTGTAGAGACGGAAGTCACTGTGACAGCGTTAAAACCCAGCTGGTAAGACGTTGGTAGGAGCCCCTCGGTGGAAACGCATTAGGAACAGCAAGACGTGAGCCCTTGTAACTCTCCAAGAAAGGTGTCACGGAGGGCCATGGGTTGAGCTACATTGCCTCCTGCCCAGTGGGACCTTATTGGCAGGTGGGACCTTCACAGATGTCATCAAGTTAAGACGAGGTCACTAGGTTGGGTCTGAATCCAACGGGGTTCCTGTCCATACAAGAGGACGAGACCAGAACACAAGCACGTGACCACAGGGGCAGAGATGTGTGTGACGCGTCCACATGCCCAAGAACACCAATGATCGCCAGGGGCCACCAGAAGCTGGAGAAAGGCCTTGAGCAGACACTCCCCTGGAGAGACCAGAAGGAGTCACCCGGGGTGACGCCTTGATTTCAAACTTTTGGTCTCCAGAACTATGGGAGAATGAATTCCTGTCATCGGAAGCCCCCTGGTCTGCGGAAATGACGTACCCGGACACAGAGGCTTGTATTGTCAATCGACAGGCTCTTACCGCGTGGCTCCCATCATCCGTGGGGGGTTAGGAGTCTAACAACTGGGAGTAGAAAAGGAGGTGCCCCCAGAGCATTCTGTCTGACCCTTCCTCACCCATAGAACTGCTGAGGCGCACCTGCTGTCTTCAGCCACTACCCCTGAAAAGCTCAGTATTGGTCACCCTGTGTAGGACCAGGGGAAAGAAAGAGAAACCCTTATATTTTCATTGGCTCTTGGTGACCGAAACC
Source organism: Felis catus (assembly GCF_018350175.1). Lineage (NCBI taxonomy): Eukaryota > Metazoa > Chordata > Mammalia > Carnivora > Felidae > Felis > Felis catus. Next base: position 747,927 of record NC_058386.1, read on the forward strand.
CTGCCAAGAACACAAAACACCAGGGTTGCCTGAAATGTGAGGTTTTCCCATCCGAAGCTCTTAGCATGGTTCACACTTCTCCCAATTTCTCACTGACCTCTGCGTCTGCCCTGGTCTTTCCCCAGCCTCCCGGTGCCCCCATTTTCAAGTTCACTAACCTCCAGCAGAAAGATCAGCTCCTCGGTGGATTCCCTCACTGGTTCCCATCAGTACCATGACCGCATAAGCTGCTGGTGTGCGTGAAGCTCTGTGGGAAAGACAGGATTTTGCCGCTGTTTTGTAAATTTATAAGTATCCGTTCGCCGGGGAACAGGTCTGTCTTGGGTTCAACCATACTGTAACAGGTCAGGTTGCTGACTTCATGTTGGCTCAACCAAGCTCATGGTCCTTGCGATAATGAGATGTATAAAATGCCATAACATGTTTTAACACGAGTGTGTGCCCACATGGGAAATGTAAAAGAAAATGGAGACGATTCAGGGTGTGTTAGAGGTTCTTAAAGAGCCAAGTAGACTTCAAAAGGACTTGGTTATACAGTAAAACCTTGGATTTCGAGCGTTCTCCAAGATGAGCGAACATGGCTAACAAATTTTAACTTGATAAGCGAGCAATGTCTTGCTTTATGAGGGGTACGTGACACTGAACATCACACGATCACAACTGAGCCGATGGTTCTTTTCTTTTTTTAATGTTTTATTTATTTTTGACACAGAGAGAGACAGAGCATGAGCAGGGGAGGGGCAGAGAGAGAGAGAGAGACATAGAATCCGAAGCAGGCTCCAGGTTCCGAGCTGTCAGCACAGAGCCTGATGCAGGGGTTGAACTCATGAACCGAGAGATCATGACCTGAGCCGAAGTCGGACACTTCACCGACTGAGCTACCCAAGCGCCCCTGAGCCAATGGTTCTTGAAATTTGCTTTCATAGACAAGTGCTTTGGATTACAAGCATGCGTCCGGAACAAATTTTGCTTGCAAACCAAGGTTTTAGCATATTCTCATTTTTTTTTCTGTTGATAAATTTGCTGTTGCAGGAATCAAGTGTGTTCTAGAGTGGGAATCACTAGTATGTTCTTCGTACTGACTTTATAAACCGGGACAACACTTGTATGGATTTCTTTGCATCTCTCTGAGAATTGGCTAATTGTTCGTTTTACTCCAAAACATTCATTCAATTCAATGGCAACATCAAAGCACATTAAACACACAAAGTTTAATAATTCCACTTTGGCTCTCTTCCTTTTTTTTTTTTTTTCCTAAAGTAGAATGTTCTCTGTCAGGGCTGGGAGAGGATCATTTTTCTCATCGCCCAAAGATATTCTGACGTTTCTGATAGAGATAAGTTAGCTTTTGCCATTTTCCCCTGATATCTGGTAAATTTGTTAATACGTTTCCTTTAATAACGTTGACTTTCCACTCTGTCTCATAACTTTGTAAATGGGTCCCAGAGCATCCTTGGCATTTCCTTAGAGAAAGGAATTTCACTTTGATTAAGTTGTAAGGTCTTATCTCTTTCCTCTTCCTGAGTACCTGATGCTCTGAAGCACGTTTTTCAACCTATTTCCACCGCATGCTCAAAGTGGTCACTGAGTGCTAACGTTTTACACTCAATCAAAAAAGAAAAAAATCAGCCTATGGAAAAATTCAGAGTGTGTGTTGAATGAATCATTCATACTTCTGATTCCAATGTGAAGGGAACGTGGCCAACGTGCAGACATGGCTCCTTACATGTCTAGTCCACACTTACAGCTGGATGTTTAGACGCTTACCGAGGACTCTGGAGTTTTCTGTAATGCCCACGTGGGTTCTCCCAGCCCTTGGGGAGCATATTCTGTGGTGTCTCCTGATGATGCAATGAAGGTAAATCACGGTCCCACGGAGACCTAGAAGCTGCCGTGTCCACATGACGCTTACTCGTCCAGAATTCACAGGGAGGGCATGTGCCTGATTCAACCTAATACGGTCATCAGAGTCCCTTTCTTTTGACCCTGAGCTAGGACACGATTACCACCTCTAGGATGCTTGCAAGGTCCCATGTTGCAGAACGGACTTCTGACTGAAGACAACTCTGCACAGGCAATCCTTTGCAACCCGTTTAGGCGAACGTTCTCATCCTCAAAGGTGAGCATGTCCCCAGTTTGCGGTAACGTCAGACCCAGAACTTGGAGCGGTTCATCGGTGTGCTTTCTCCACGGGTATTAAGCAACAGCTCACAAGAGAGGTTGACTCCACGTTGACCAAAGTGGTTCAGAAGCTGTCTTAGGAAATCAACTTTCAAAGGGTAGAGTGTGCTCAGCGCACGACATTCCTGGTTTCTGCTGTCTCCCCAAGAAGATGGCAGCTGCATAATTTCGTGCATCCTGTTTTTCCTGGTCTTCCCCACCCATGTTTCATGCCATCTGAGACACATCCCTTGTCTTGTGCCTACATCACTCCAGTCTCTGCCCCACGTTCACATGACCACGTTTTCACTGTGGCTCGTCATCATTATCGTCGTCTCTTCGTGCATGTGTGTGCTGCGATGTGTCCTTATAAGACCACTAATTATATTGGTTTAGGACTCATTTTAGCCTGAGTACACCTGCAAAGACCCTACTTCCAAATAGGGTCCTATTCCCCTAATCCCTACCTTCCACATGTCTTCTCTAGGGGACACAATTCAACCCAGAAGTCTCTGTGACGATGGAAGCGTTCCATTCCACACTATCCAATATGGCAGCCACCAGCCACGTTTGACTAGGGTGACTGAGGAATTGAATGCTCGCCTTAATTAATTGCAGTTAATTTACATTTAGAACACCACATATGGCTACCGGGCCCTGGAAATGTGACTGAGCCAACCGAAGAGCTGAGTGCTTAATTAACTGTAATAATTTACATTTAAACAGCCACATGTGCTCATTGGCTGCCATATTGGATGGCGTCATTGTGGGAGAGTTGCCAAGCGATGTGAACCAGAGATGAAGCTGTTGCGAATCCTCTGGTCAATCAGGAAGCATTTATTGAGCGCCTACTATGTGCCAGTCCCTGCAGCCGTGACCAGTCCTGTCCCCGTGGAGCTGACATTATCACGGCATGGACATACAGTAGAACACATTTGGGGGGTGATAGATGCCCCAGAAGAAACCACAGCCAGGTGACAGCCTGCAGGGCTGGGACGGACATGTAGCCATATTATTAACGTGTTAGGGGCCAGTCCTCAATGACATTAGAGATGGAGAATGTTTCCAGAGAAACAGTGGTGCCTAGTGGTTACAAGTGCAGGCCACAGAGACATCCATATTCTAATCCCCATGTGGTGGAGAGAATAATGTCCCCAAAGACGTCCATGTCGGTATCCCTCAAAGCTGTGAATGTGACCGTCTATGACCTTATGGTGTGAATATCTGTGTCCCCCCCAGCTATGCTGAGCTCCTAACCCCCAAGGCAATGATATTAGGAGATGGGGTCTCTGGGCGGAGCTCCTAATCTCCAAGGCAATGATATTACGAGGTGGGGTCTCTGGGTGGTGATTACATCATGAAGATGAAGCCTTTATTAATGGGATTAATGTTCTTTTCCAAGAGACCCCAAGGAGCCCGCTCACCCCTTCGTCCACGTGAGGACCAAAACGGCAGGATGACCATCTAAGAGCCAGGAGGCAGATGTTGATGGCTTTGAGGTGGGAGATCATCCTGATTTTCTGAGTGGGCTCTACATGTGAAATAAGGGTCCTCCTAAGACACAGGCTAAGGGGGGGGGGTCACCTGTTATGGAGAAAGTGGGCAGCCAAAAGTGAGGTGACGCCCAGAGATTGGAAGGTGCTGGGATCCAACCACAGGAACAGGTAGGAGCCTGGGGACTCAGGTGGCTTCCAGAAGGTGGAGAAGGGGAAGAGACAGGTTCTCCCCTCCCGACATCTTGGTGTCAGGGCCGTGAGACCCATTTTGGACTTCTGCCCTCCAGAACCACCAAGGATACACCCCACAAACAGCTCTTAGCAGCAACCATATGCACTGAGTCTGGGACCCTCTGTATTCAGACTCTGGCTCAGCAAGACTGGGATCGGGGCACCTTTTCCACACGTCCCACATTCCCCTCCCTCGACTGTACATCAGGGTATAAGGTGAGACAAAATCAAGACACCCCACCCCACTGCCCAGCATGAGAATTGTTCTTTTTTTTTAAAATTTTTTTTTAACGTTTATTTATTTTTGAGACAGAGAGAGACAGAGCATGAACAGGGGAGGGGCAGAGAGAGAGGGAGACACAGAATCGGAAACAGGCTCCAGGCTCTGAGCCATCAGCACAGAGCCCGACGCGGGGCTCGAACTCACGGACCACGAGATCATGACCTGAGCCGAAGTCGGACGCTTAACTGACTGAGCCACCCAGACGCCCCGAGAATTGTTCTTAAGTAAAAACAAAACAAAACCAAAATGACCTGGCCATCCATTAAAACCCTGGCAGATTTTTCTAATAGCAATAGTTAGAAGCCACGAATATTCACTGATGTGGTTGGAATAAAGAATTCCTCACAGACACCCGAGAAAAACACAGCTAACGCTTCCCTAAAAGGGCATACATTTAAGGTCCATCAGCACTGACTAAATAATTAGTCTCAGTCTTGAAAATGGTAGAAACCACAGGCCGTTACATCAGACGCAAAGAGTGCTTCTCAAATGCTTTTAATCTGTATTTCGACCAAAGATCATACAGTCCAGCTTGAAATGCTTCCTTTAATTTTTTTTTAAATGTTTATTTATTTGAGAGACAGAGAAAGAGACAGAAACCTACCTTGGCCATTCATACTTTTAGACAAGATCTAAGATCCTTTCTCTTTTTCTTAAATTTTTTTAATGTTTATTTATTTTTGAGACAGAGAGAGACAGAGTGTGAGCAGGGGAAGGGGAGAGAGAGAGGGAGACACAGAATCCGAAGCAGGCTCCAGGCTCCGAGCTGTCAGCACAGAGCCTGATGTGGGGCTCGAACCCATGAACCGTGAGATCATGACCTGAGCCGGAGTCGGACGCTTAACCGAATGAGCCCCCTGGGCACCCCATGAAATGCTTTCTTTAAACTACATGCGAACGGAACATATTTTAAATGACAAACGCGTGCAAAGAACCTTGCCTGTCCCAGCCACAGACGGGTAGAGAACTCTGCCTCCTGTCCAGGCATGAGAGTGAAGCAAGAAATTTCATTTCTCGTTTGAGCGCATCTTTAGGACTCGGGGCCCCGGGAGCCCCCGTTTTCATCAGCCACCCGCTCTGGGTCCTGTAGATGAGCCCGTCTCACATCCAGCACCTGCGATGAGCAATTCCATCAAGAGACACAGCGCTGTGCTCCAATTTATTATGCTTAAATCCACGGCCGCTTGCCCCATGAGAGGCTGGATGTTTTCAAACATCGCGGTGACTCAAGTGAAAACATGCAGGGACCGCCTGGCCGTGGGGGCCGTGTGCATAAACTTGTTCCCTTCCGATAGGACGAGACGTTTCCTTCTTTAAAGGAAAGGTTAACAGCCACTCCTTTTTGCCTGAGACACGTCCTCGGTTGGCTTGGCCGAACACCAGCCGTGAGACGTCGGGCACCAATTCCGTAAGACCATCTCACTCGTGAAGGGCGACACCAGCCTCAAAACACTTCCCTGGTTGCCGGGGACTCTATGATACCAGAGGGGGGCCCTGACTTATCATGACGGGTGTCTGAAATCAGTCACGGTCGCTGCGAATTCCCTTTGGGGCCCATGCACGTGGGCAGGACTCTGGCTGGTCTCCACTCGGGGCACTCGGGTGAGCATCCAGTGAGGTGTGAGGTGTTTGCTGTGTCCTCAGAACAAAGGGGCCCAGAAGGAGACCAGCACTGGACAGTCCCCAGCGCCACCTGCCTGAGGCCATCTGGGGGTGCGGCTGGGGTCCACTGACCGGCTCCACGGCCGAGGACAGTCACCTAGAGAACGTGAAGGAGACACCAGGGTCCACCCTGCAGCTGCAAGGAGGATGCTCAGTGGTGGCCCCAAAGATACATCCTTGTCCTCAACCCCAGAGGCTGTGAACGGACAGTTATTTGGAAACAGGGTCTTTGCAGATGTGATGGAGTGAAGGGTCTGAGATGAGCTCATTGTGGAGGAGGGGGGCCCTGAATCCAATGACAGGGCTCCTTGTAAGAGACACAAGAGGAGACCCAAAGGAGAAGCCACGTGAAGCTGGGGGTAGAGACGGGAGGGATGCGGTCACGAGCCCAGGGACGCCTGGAGCCCCAGAAGCTGGAAGAGGCAGGAAGGACCCTCCCCTGGAGCCTCTGGAGGGAGCGGGGTCCTGTCCCACCTGGAACTGAGCAGCCCAACCTGCCTGGATCTCAGCGGCCCTGCCCCGTCTCGATCTCAGTGGTCCTGTCCCCCCTCCCTACCCCCCCGGATCTCACTGATCCTGCCCCAGTGGGATATCAGTAATCCTGCCCTGCCTGGATCTCAGTGGCCCTGCCCTGCCTGGGTCTCAGCAGCCCTGCCCTACCTGGATCTCAGTAGCCCTTCCCCGCCTGGGTCTCAGACTCTGGCCTCCACAACTGGAGGCAGGCTAACATCAGGACAGACCCATTCAGTTTGGACAGCGAGTTGGTGCCTTGTGATCTCTGGGGATGGAGAGGGTTGTGCAACAGAACCACGGTGGCCAAAAGCGACAGGAGTCGTTCTGGTCACTTTATCCAGCCTTGCAACGCCTCCCCTCCAGCTGCGTGTGGATGCACGAGCTGGTGAGTCACAGGTCCGGCACCAGAGCCAAAGAAAACCCGTCACCCAGGGTCTGGGCAGGAAGCAGGCCTGGCAGACACACAGCCCAGAGGCATCAGAGGAGCTTCTGCCTGTGTGGATGGAAGTCAGCCTGTGTCCACAGCACCTCGGATTACCCGAGAGAACAAAGTCGTGAGGTTTCCTGTGTTCCCTGCCCCGCTGCCCAGGACCCGTCTGAGGCCATTGGACGAGCCACGTCTTCATTAGAGACAAGCCACTGGGGCTCAGGGAGGGGTTCGTGTTCTTTCTTCTGGGGCCCGGACAGCTGTGGTCATGGCCACATCCTGGGGTAACTTGCAACCACACAAGGGAGGCATTTCCCCGCTGACAAAGCGCTCCGATGCTCTCGGTCCCGCCTGGCGGGCTGCAGAATATCTTCCAAGAGGCTCCCTGGGGAGGGGGTGGGGTGGGGGGGGAATTAATTGTGAAATACATCTGCATAGGGGACTCCCTTGAGCACCCAAGGGGCGATCCGTAAACGGGAGCGGAAAGTGCTGGAACAGCAGAGCTCCAGATTCACGGGTCTCTGCTCTGCGGGGAAAACGATGTCACAAATGCAGCCCACAATATGTAGACACGTGTTACCTCAGTTCCTCAGGGGGCTCGTGACGGTCCCTCCTACAGCCGACAACAGACACACACAGAGGACAAGCAGGGGAGAGGCAGGGAGAGAGGGAGACACAGGATCCGAAGCAGCTCCAGGCTCCGAGCCGTCCGCGCAGAGCCCGACATGGGGCTCGAACCCACGAACCGTGAGATCGTGAGCTGAGCCGAACCCACGAACCATGAGATCGTGAGCTGAGCCGAACCCAAGAACGTGAGATCATGAGCTGAGCCGAACTCGGTCACAGAAGTCTGCAACTTGTTGGTGACTTTGATGACTTGGAAACAGACGCATGGACACATTCACACACTCTTCCCACGTTCTGTCACCTTGGGGACCTTACTATGTGTGGTGGGTATCAGATATTCCACGGGGAACCACACGAACGTGGGCGTGACCGGCTCCTGAGCCCCCGCTGTGCAGAAGGGGCAGACGGGGGTGGGGAGGTGGCCAGGAGAAATCTCTCTGAGTCACGTCTACCCCAGGTTGTCAAAGGATCATGGGAGGTGGTGCCCTGTGGTCCCTGTGGTCTTGCCGTGGAGCTCTGGTCTGCCCACCCTCCCTCCCGCTGACCCCACTCGCCCCTCTGGCTCCCCTGCCCCTTGGGGGTCAGACCAGGAGGCCAGGTGTTGGAGAACATTGCTTTGGTGACCAGGGTTCTGTTGGGGTCAGTGACGAAGGCATGGCTGACCGCCCCCCCACCCCGCGTGTGGCTGACCTCAGCCTCCAGCCCATGGGGACTTCAAGAGGATACAAGGTGACCCAGTGAGCCCACAGTCAATCACATTGTTAGTTTAGACCTCCTGGCTTGTCTGTGTCCACACCCCACCTAAGCACAGACACATCTGCCAGGAAAGGGCTTAAGGTGACATTCCAGGAGCCCGTGTCCAGACCCGTTCAATGCTCCACCGCCCCCGCGGTCCCCAAGCAGAACGGTGATGCAGTCTGTTAACTGCATCACGGAGCAGAGCACTTATTCCTTAAATTGTCACACAACCCCGTACGTTTCAGACCGGGGGTGGGGGCAGGGGGGTGGGGGGCAGAGGGGAGGTCTCTGGTCCCTGTGATACAGGAACAAGCACCCAGTGCTAGGGACTGGGGGGCTCATCCGGCCAGAGCTGGGGATCTCACTCACACCCAGGTGTTTGCGCCTCGGAGAGGCTCAGGGACGCGGAAATCCGTGCGTGCAGAGGCTACGGCCCAGTCCCCAGAAACCACGGGGAGGAGGGAGGCCCCGTGAGGCGTCTGCTGTCCCTCGGATGCAGCAGTTGGGGGTGACAGATCGGGGAGGAAGCAGGACTCTTTTAAAATGTTTTGACTGTTTCTATTTTTGGGAGAGAGAGACAGACAGAGACAGGGCGTGAGCACAGGAGGGGCTGAGGTCCCGAGTAAGTCACCGGGTGGCTTTGGGAGGCCCTGCTCATCACTGTGCAGAGCCCGGAGTCAGTGTTCCTGCCACGGGGGTCACTTGGGGGGTGGGGCGAGGAGCTCACTCCTCTGAGCCCCGCTCCGGCCTTGGTCCACATCAGTCTCCGGACGCAGGAAACACTTTTGTCTCCGGGCACGTCAAGGCTGGGCGGTGGGGTCTCCCGCTGGCTGCGAGCCTGGCCTTGTCTTCACGTGGCCTCCGTCAACAGCTCCTTTCCCACCACGCACGGATGGGCTCCCTCCGACCCCCTCCATCGTGTGCCTCCCGGGAGGGCTGTGTGCTTGCCAGCCCCAGGCACCCCCAAATCAGGCCCCCACGTTCGGGCTCGTCTGCACACCCGCCCCGGGGGAGGCACGGCTCCCACCTCGGACCCTTGACTTTCGCGACTGAACACCAGCCCCAGACGCCCATCCGTGGAGAGGATGCAGGGGCAGAAGTGGGGGTGGGGGAGGGGGACGGTCAGGCAGGCAGCGGGCTGCGCTCCCCCTGCACCAGGTGACAGATCTCCTCTGGGCGCCAAGTGATGGAGGGGCCGGGGCCCCTCGGGCTGTCCCGGGAGCCGCCCCAAGGCCGGAGCTGGGAGGTCTGGAGCCGGAACAAGGCAGGCTTATGTCGCAGCCAAGCCCGCGGCCACTTGGCTCCGCGGGGAGATCGCACACCTTCCCTGGAACGCGGAGCCCGCCGTCCGCCCGTGGAAGCCTTGGGCACCACACCCGCGCCTCCACGGACGCCGGGACGTGCGGGACGCACCGTCTCGGCTCCGTTAGCCGTGCGCTGCGCTTAAAACCCCGCTGGAGAGCAGGTGGGCCGCGGACGCATGGCGCAGAGACACAAACGGGGCAGGACGGAGGTGCTGTGGGCCCCCCTCCGCGGACGTGGGCGCCCCGCAAAGCAAGCCTGCCCTGCCGGACCCGTAACTGACCAGCGACTCATTGGAACACAGCTAACCCCGGCAGCAGGCTGTGCGAGCCACACCTCCAGCCACGGCAGCTGCCGGGGAGGGGGGGGGGGCGTCTGTCCTGGCCAAGAGTCCGGTCGGAGGTCCCGCGGCGGCGACAGAGGCGGCGGGGGCGGCGGGCGGAGCAGGAAGTGACCCTCGCGGTCCAGGGCGCACGCGTCGCTGCACGATCACTGGTCAGGAGACAAGCAAGGCGGGGGCCCCGCTGGGGACCGGTAAGACACCCGGGACTGGGGATGGGGGCACCTGCCGTTGAGAGCCCTGAGTCCCCAGGTGTGTGTGCACCAGCCCCCCCCCCCCACCCCGAACCCTTCCGTCACTTGGCGCCCAGAGCAGATCTGTCACCTGGTGCAGGGGGAGCCCAGCCCGCGGCCTCCTTGCCCGGCGGGCGTCCAGCCTGACCGTCCCACCCCTGCTGGAGCCCGAGGCCAGAAAACAGGGAAGGGAACTGGGTCCCCGCTTCCTCCCCAGAGGGCGGTCGTGATTGGGGGTGCATGGGGGTTCCCGGACAGACCCTCTCTAGGCTGGGCTCTGGGGTGCATGGGGGACCCCGGACAGAGTCAGACACCTGCAGGCTGGGCTGTGGGGTGCATGGGGGACCCTGGACATAATCAGACCCTACAGGCTGGGTGTGGGGTGCATGGGGGACCCCGGACATAATCAGACCCTCCAGGCTGGGTTGTGGGGTGCATGGGGGACCCCAGGCAGAGTCACTCTCTAGGCTGGGATGCAGGGTGCATGGGCGTCCTCAGACAGCAGGGAGAGGTTGATGTTGTCTCTTCTGAGCACCTTGTGTCGAGCCCTTGGACCCCCACGTTCCCGCATTTCCACGGCTTTGAAATCAGTAAACCCGGGCCCCGCTGTGGCTTCGAGTTCAACATGACCCATTGCCTTCCTGTCCTTCCGTGTGGCCATTTGGCATTTTCCTTTGGGTTTCAAATAAAATTCTGAAACAGGGCGCAAACTGCAAGTAAGTGAGGATTTTAGTTCGTTGGTGAAGTTTTTTCCCAAACTGCAAAACTGACATTTATGGTTCCTTCCAATTGTTAATTTCTTTAAGGTATAAAAGCTATTTCTTTCAATATTTTCTGTTGCAGTGAAATACACACAAATAAACTTTACCACTTTAACCGTCTTTAATGCGCAGCTCGGTGACATCAGGCACATTCACACTGTTGTACAACCACCCCCGCCATCCGTCCCCAGAACTTTCCACCTTCCCAAACTGGAACACTGTCCTCATGAGACACTAACTGCCCGTCCCTAACCCCAGCCCTCGGCCCCCACCAGGCACTTTCCGTCCCTATGAATTTTTATTTGTTTGTTTCTCTTAAGGTGAATTTACTTTTCTCTTACGCCATGTGAACTTTTTAAACTCATCTTATTTCCTCTTTCTCTTTGGCTGGTTGGGAGCTCGGGGCTGGAGTTTGTCGCTCGAAACTCATCACCAGAGATTTTTTTTACGAATATACATATGTAAGGTCTACCTATGTTCTGTCTTGGCTTTGTATTCTCCTTACAGGTTCCCTGAGCATTATTTTGCAGTCTGCTCCTATGAAGTTGACTCGTCCAGGGACTCGGCATGAGTGGAATTATACAGAATTTGGCTTTTGTGTCTGGCTTATGTCGCTTCGCAGACAATCCCCGAGGTCCATCCAGGTTGAATAACATCCTTGTAACAGGGGCCCACGTGGCCAGCAGGAATAAGGCCACGGACCATGCTGCGTTCCAAAGTGCGTTCTGGGAAATCCGCGTGGGATGATTCCACCGGTCCCGTTAGGAATCCCATAAAACACGGGGCTGTGGGTCCCCCCCGCCAACCGCGAGAAACCCCAAAACGGTCGTCCTGAGTCCCCTGCAGCCTCCAGCCTCTCCAAAACCATAGGGCTGTGTTTTGTCTTCCTTTGCCTGTGACTTCTGTGTGCCCTGGGTGGTTTGTGAAACGTGTTTCCGAGTGAGATGTACTGAAACGACCATAAAGCGTTATTTAATGTCATAAATCAGCCGCAAAACAATACATATGTTGCGTCTCTGTCTCCAGAAGCACAGGTTTAAATATATATATATATATATTTAAGTGTATAAATTGAGGGGCGCCTGGGTGGCTCAGTCGCTTGAGCGTCCGACTTCGGCTCAGGTCATGATCTCACCGTTCGTGGGTTCGAGCCCCATGTCGGGATCTGTGCTGACAGCTCAGAGCCTGGAGCCTGCTTCACATTCTGTGTCTCCCTCTGGCTCTGACCCTCCCCCGTTCATGCTCTGTCTCTCTCGGTCTCAAAAATAAATAAACATTAAAAATAAATTTTGTAAATAAATAAATGTATAAGTTGAATTAATATATAATTTATATTATATATTAAATATATTATATTATATTTATAATTTATATTATATTTATATTCATAAATATATAGTATATATTATATATTTATAAATATTTATATTTATATAATAATATATAATAAATAAATACATAATAAATATATGTTAATAATGTATATTTAATAATAAATATATATTATATAATAAATATATAATAAATATATAATAAATATAAATATAAATATATATATATAAATATATATATAAATATATGTATAAATATATATATAAATATATATAAAAATATATATAAATATATGTATAAATATATATATAAATATATATAAAAATATATATATAAATATATATATAAATATATATAAATATATATAAATATAAGTATATATACATTTTATATATTTATAAATATTTTATATATTTATATATATTGTTTTATATTTTTAATAAATTTAGTTATAAATTGATTTATAAGTTATTTTATAAATAATTTTATATATTTCTATATATTAATAATATAATAATATTATATATTATATTATCTTAATGTATATATTAATTTATATATTAAATATTTCATATGTATTAAATATTTATATATTTAAATATATAAATGATGTATATATTTATTTTAAAGTGTGCATATATATATATTTTTTAACATTTATTTATTTTTGAGACGCAGAGAGGGCAGAGCATGTGCAGGGGAGGGGCAGAGAGAGGGAGACGATGTTATCAAAGACACATTACTTTGTAACATCTCAGAACCGTACAGATCCACGTGGCAGGAGCCTCCTTCGTCCTGTGGCTCATATCCTGGGTGTCTCGCCAGCTTCTTAGACTCTGCCCGACGTGTGGAATCGCATTTCGAGTCTCGTTGTCTGCGGGCGTCTGCGTGTCCTATGAACGAATCTGTGTGGCCTCCTGTGAATCAGGCTGCGGCCACGGTCCCCTGGTCGGTGTTCGGCTGGATCCGCTCTTCTGTTGCGTTTTGCGTCTTTGTGTCTCGGGAGGGGTGCGGCGGACCAGGCTCCTTGTCTGCTGTCTACTCCGGCCGTGAGTGGACAGTGTCGTCCTTTTAAAGTTGATCCCGTCCACTGTTCTTCTGCTGCTGTTGATGGAATTCATTCTATGCCCCCCCTTTTGCATAGGTGGGAAGTCACTCTTTTTCTCTCCGCTTTTAGTGGCTGCTCGAAGCACCGTGACGTTTGTATTTAATGAAACACATTATACGGTTCATGTTTTCATCCTCAGCTTCTAGAACATCAGCCGTTAACACTGATCTCTTCTCACCTAATTTCTTTGTTTGCTTGCTTGTTTTTAAATTTTAATGTTTATTTTTGAGACAGACACAGAATGTGAGCGGGGAAGGGCAGAGAGAGGGGGGGACACAGAATCGGAAGCAGGCTCCAGGCTCCCAGCTGTCAGCACAGAGCCCGACGCGGGGCTCGAACCCACGAACCGTGAGACCGTGACCCGTCTGCTCAAGGAATATTGATCAATGAAGGAAGGCAGTGCAGTTGCAAATCTCGCACTTTCTGGAAAAAGGAAGGTTCCCGAGTCAGAAGAAGGATTGGCAGGTGCCAGGGCTGAGGGAGGGAGGGAGGGAGGGACTTTTAGGGCCATGAAAATACCCTGTGAGACCCTATAATGGTGGCTCCGTGCACCCCACGTTGGTCGGAACCCACGGAAGAGACCACACCCAGGGTGACCACAACCCAAAGCACAGACCCTCAGTTAATCACGGCCCGTCCGTGCCGGTCCCTCAGTTACCCCAAGCACACTGAGCGGCCGGGACGCTGATAAGGGGGGCAGGCTGGGCACGTGGGGGGCACGAGGGGTACGGGGCTGCCTGCACCTGCCTCCCATTCGTCTGTGAACCTGAAACCCCTCTCCAAAAAGAAAGCCGTAATTTTTAAAAAGCGACCCACGTAGGTGATTTTCCAGGTAACTCAAACGTGGGTTTTTAACCCGCTCATCTTATTGCCCTGAATGCTTTGGATTATTCTCTTAGCCAGATGGCTCTGTTCTTGAAGAATAAACTCTACATCCGCATAGCTTCATACATGGATACGTGTTCGTGGGTGCGCTGACGTGTGTCTGTTTTACATAATTAGTCTGTGCCCCTCACAGACGTGACAGGAAATGCAAGAATACATACCTGAAAATGGCTGGACGCAAAATTCCGCCCCCCCACCCCCGCCCCCGCCCCCGGCACCCTTTGGCTGGTGTCCCCACGCCTCCTTTCGGAATCGTTGTTTCTCCTCGGGAGGGAGTCTGTGTGGACCTGCTCCGGAACCGAGCCCGGATGAAGTTTCCTTCAGGAAACAGAGACTACCCTGAAGGATGTTGTTTCCTCGCGGGTACCTGGGGCTCGACCTCCTACCTTGCGGGACGGGCGCGGGCTCCTAGCTACACAGAACTTTCTGCCATAACGGGAATTGTTAACGTCTGACTTTCTTTTTCTGCCAATAAATACTTGAAGGGATGTTTTACCTCCGCACCACCCACTAGGGTGGACGCCAGCCACACGTGGCTCTACGATACTTCAAATGTGGCCTGTGACCACGGAGAGCTGAGTGTTTAATATCGTTTCCCTGCGATTCTTTTTAATTTAATATACATTGCCACCTGCAAGGCGCACCTGCGCCCAACGTTACAATAGTAACAAGTTACACTCTTGGGGGGCGGGGAGGTTTCTTCTGTGCCACAAGTTTCCAGCCCATATGTAACTTTTTCCTTTGGATGGTCGAACACAAGTGCAACAAAGCAATCGACGTTTTGCAACAGGAGAGCAAGGCTCAGACGCGTGGGGTTGGGGGGGGGGGTGATTTGTCCAGAGCCACGTAGCATCAGAGAACACGATGCGTGTGAACTCCCAGCCGCGGTCAAGACTCCCCCTGGCGGGACAAGCAGTTGGCAAGTGAGGGCT
This sequence comes from Felis catus, assembly GCF_018350175.1. Taxonomy (NCBI): domain Eukaryota; kingdom Metazoa; phylum Chordata; class Mammalia; order Carnivora; family Felidae; genus Felis; species Felis catus. Next base: position 762,957 of record NC_058386.1, read on the forward strand.
GAGCCAGAGACAAATGGCTGTGGATGCCCGGTCGTGTCCGCTTGGCCCAGTGACGACCCCGCATGGAAAGGAAAATATCCAACTTTTCTGGACGTGATGAGAGCCACTCATGAAAAACGAAGCTTGTGCTAGAAATTTTTCTTAATGGATATTTATTTATTTCAAGAGAGACAGAGCACAATCAGGGGACAGGAAGAGAGACAGACAGAGACAGAGATAGAGAGAGACAGAAAGAATCCCAAGCAGGCTCCGAGCTGTGAGCACAGAGCCCGATGCGGGGCTCGAACTCACCAACCGTGAGATCACGACCTGAGCTGAAGTCAGACGCTTCACCGACTGAGCCACCCAAGCACCCCCATATTTCCCCTTCATATCAGCCATTGTCTTTCCCTCTTATCAAAACATTCCCTTTCTCCTTCCTTAATATGAAGCCGATTTGCTTTCGGTGGCCGGCCCCATCCCAGGAGAGGATGCTCCGTTGTGCTCAGGCCCATCCTTGCTGTGTAGCATTCCATGCGGAGGGCATGATGTCCGGAGCTGCAGCTGCCGCTTTGTGACTGTGAGGCCAGACATCCCCCCACGCGAGGGGATGGCGATGCCTGTGTATGTTTGCTTGTCTACGCAGGTGGATTGCGTGAACGTCCCCACCTGCATCGCTGCATGACCACATGGGCTTTGTCAGCAGGAGGAGGAAGCAGTCACCCCGGGTCTCCGTGATTTCTCCCGACCACGTATGCTGGCGGGACAGGACATCCGAGGTCACTGCATGCAAGTCGAGCAGACGCGCGAGAGGGGATCTGACGCAGGGCACCGGGCTGGGCTCCAGAGTCTGTCTCCGCAGGCGTTTCTGCCTGACATTCCCGCACCGACTTTGGTGCACCTCTGTGCTTACCTGAGTGAGGTCCGTGCTCGCGGATCGACGTTCCTTGGGGAACCGCTCAGAAGGCTCCCACCCCAAACCCCAGGGGAAAGAAAGCATGCCTCCTGCCTGTATTTCTGCCCTCTCGGGGCACAGCGAAGGGGTGAGAAAATCCCGAGCCATTTCTCTTGGGCCCGAGAAGACATACGGGTCTTGGGTTTTATGGTGTCGCCCATAAATCACCTCTTCACGGGCAGCTGAAAGCCTGCGTGCATTCTTTTCCAGGCCCCTTTTCTTTCCAATTTCTGTGCCACCGACCCTTTGGGCAATCACTCACGGGTCCCTACGCACTTAAGCAACGCCTTGGAAACCCTTTCAAGTCCCGAGGCATCTGCTGTCGAATGCCCCGACGTGCCTGCATGTGCAACAGTCCTTGGGATTGCAGTCCCCCCCCGGCCCCCATTCACAGGCTTCCTTCGGCCCCCAGAACATGTGTTTATAATCACTTAGAGACCACGGTCTGTGCCGGCAGCCCCTCCACCTCTCCATCCCGGGCTCTCCTGCTGAGTGGTCTCTCCTGTCATAGACACTGCATTTTCAATCCGTTTTTTTTTTTTCTTCTTTCCTCCACAATTCGTGCCTGTTTTATGATCCCTCCTTCTCTCTCTCTCTCTCTCTTTTTTCCTCCTGGTTTCACGCGTCTTGGAAAGTCAGACCTGTTCAGAAGAACCCTGTCGTACAAAGACGCAGACAGAAATAATAAAAGACAATGGTTGTTTTCTGCATGAAAAAAAAAAAAAGACCGACAGGAGTTTTCAAAGATTGAGGTCTTTTCCTGACTCGTTTTAACAATGCAACTGTTTCACGTAGGTTTGTTTAAAACCAGAGTGGCCTTACAAGTGCATTTAAATATTTAATACATTTTTATCTGGTGCCTTTTGAACTACATTTCTGTTCACTGGAACTGTATTTTTTTTTTTCTGGGTCGTATGGACTGCCAGTCAATACCTTTGAGAATCTGTGATTAATGAATGCGGGGGATCGATCACAACCAAATGTGAGTCGCTCTCTCACCCCCGCAAACTGGGTTCTATGAGGGTTATAGCCCGGCTGACCCACAGTCTGTTCCCTCCTCTGAGCTCCGGGCACCAAATTGAAACGTCCAGCGTCAAGGTCTGTGTGGGGATCATGACGGTTCACTGATTTTCAGTGTCGCAGGTACATTCTGTTTCCCCAGGATACCGTGAAATGATCTCATCAGTATGTCTATCGATGGGGCACCTGGGTGGCTCAGTCGATTCAGGTCCTGCCCCCCCTGGATCTCACTGGTCCTTCCTGCCTGGATCTCAGCAGCCCTGCCCTGCCTGGATCTCAGTGGTCCTGCCCCTCCTGGATCTCAGTGGTCCTGCCCCTCCTGGATCTCAGTGGTCCTGCCCCTCCCCTGGATCTCAGTGGTCCTGCCCTGCCTGGATCTCAGGGGTCCTACCCTGCCTGGATCTTAGTGGCCCTGCCCTATCTGGATCTCAGGGGTCCTGCCCTTCCTGGATCTCAGTGGTCCTGCCCTGCCTGGATCTCAGTGGCCCTGTCCCTCCTGCATCTCAGGGGCCCTGCCCTGCCCGGATCTCAGCAGCCCCTCCTGGATGTCAGTGGCCCTGCCCTGCCTGTATCTCAGGGGCCCTGCCCTGCCCGGATCTCAGCAGCCCCTCCTGGATCTCAGTGGTCCTGCCTCTCCTGGATCTCAGTGGTCCTGGCCCTCCTGCATCTCAGGGGCCCTGCCCTGCCTGGATCTCAGCGGCCCTGCTCTGCCTGGATCTCAGCGGCCCTGCTCTGCCTGGATCTCAGTGGCCCTCCCCTGCCTGGATCTCAGGGCCCTGCCCCCCCTGGATCTCAGAGGTCCTGCCCTGCCTGGATCTCAGGGGTCCTGCCCTGCCTGGATCTTAGTGGCCTTGCCCCTCCTGGATCTCAGTGGTTCTGCCCCCCCTGGATCTCAGAGGTCCTGCCCTGCCTGGATCTCAGTGGCCCTGCCCTGCCTGTATCTCAGGGGCCCTGCCCTGCCCGGATCTCAGCAGCCCCTCCTGGATCTCAGTGGTTCTGCCCCTCCTGGATCTCAGTGGTCCTGGCCCTCCTGCATCTCAGGGGCCCTGCCCTGCCTGGATCTCAGCGGCCCTGCCCTGCCTGGATCTCAGTGGCCCTGCTCTGCCTGGATCTCAGTGGTCCTGCCCTGCCTGGATCTCAATGGTCTTGCCCCTCCCCTGGATCTAAGTGGCCCTGCCCTGCCTGGATCTCAGTGGCCCTGCTCCTCCTGGATCTCAGTGGTCCTGCCCTGCCTGTATCTCAGGGGCCCTGCCCTGCCCGGATCTCAGCAGCCCCTCCTGGATCTCAGTGGTCCTGCCCCTCCTGGATCTCAGTGGTCCTGGCCCTCCTGCATCTCAGCGGCCCTGCTCTGCCTGGATCTCAGTGGCCCTCCCCTGCCTGGATCTCAGGGCCCTGCCCCGCCTGGATCTCAGCGGCCCTGCCCCCCCTGGATCTCAGGGGTCCTGTCCGTCCCTGTTGTTCTGCCCTCTCCCGCTATGTGTGCTCATTCTGACAGCTGCCCCAGGACACTGACACCAGTCGGTTCCCCCTGTGTGCATTCGGCCATCAGCCCCCTGTGAAGAGTTACTCAAACCGGTCCCATCCCCCCGCCCCCCAATTATCTGTGAAAACACAAGACTGGAGTGTGTTTTCTTCACCGGATCAGGAGGTGCCCTTCCCGTGGGCACAGGAAACAAAAGAGGATCTGATTCATGAGCAGGTGGCTGGTGTGCGGGTTGGTGGGAAGGAGACAGAGAGCCAGAGGCCTAGGGCAGCACAGACACGCGTGTGTCCAGGAGCAGCCACGGCGGAGGGAGAAGGCTGGGGGCAGGCCAGGCGGGAAGGTGCACAGGGGGCACTTAGTGGTCGCTGAGACTGCCGTGCGGATGAAACGGCATTCGGGGGAGGGTCTTCCTGCGGTGTTGACGGATGGGAGCCCCAGAGGAGGGACACCCACCCTGTCTGTTCCTGCAACATGTCCCGGGTAGGCCAAGGCCTGCAGTCCTAGGGGTGTCCGGGTCGGGGTGGGGGTGGGGGGCAGTCCTAGAGGTGTCCGGGTCGGGGTGGGGGTGGGGGGCAGTCCTAGGGGTTCCCGGGTCGGGGTGGGGGTGGGGGACAGTCCTAGGCGTGTCTGGGTCGGGGTGGGGGTGGGGGGCAGTCCTAGGGGTTCCCGGGTCGGGGTGGGGGTGGGGGGCAGTCCTAGGGGTGTCCGGGTCGGGGTGGGGGTGGGGGGCAGTCCTAGGAGTGTCCGGGTCGGGGTGGGGGTGGGGGGCAGTCCTAGGGGTTCCCGGGCCGGGGTGGGGGTGGGGGGCAGTCCTAGGGGTGTCCGGGTGGGGGTGGGGGGCAGTCCTAGGGGTGTCCGGGTCGGGGTGGGGGTGGGGGGCAGTCCTAGGGGTTCCCGGGTCGGGGTGGGGGTGGGGGACAGTCCTAGGGGTTCCCGGGTCGGGGTGGGGGTGGGGGGCAGTCCTAGGGGTGTCCGGGTCGGGGTGGGGGTGGGGGGCAGTCCTAGGGGTTCCCGGGTCGGGGTGGGGGTGGGGGACAGTCCTACGGGTGTCTGGGTCGGGGTGGGGGTGGGGGGCAGTCCTAGGGGTTCCCGGGTCGGGGTGGGGGTGGGGGGCAGTCCTAGGGGTTCCCGGGTCGGGGTGGGGGTGGGGGACAGTCCTACGGGTGTCTGGGTCGGGGTGGGGGTGGGGGGCAGTCCTAGGGGTTCCCGGGTCGGGGTGGGGGTGGGGGGCAGTCCTAGGGGTTCCCGCGTCGGGGTGGGGGTGGGGGACAGTCCTAGGGGTGTCTGGGTCGGGGTGGGGGTGGGGGGCAGTCCTAGGGGTGTCCGGGTCGGGGTAGGGGTGGGGGGCAGTCCTAGGGGTTCCCGCGTCGGGGTGGGGGTGGGAGACAGTCCTAGGGGTGTCTGGGTCGGGGTGGGGGTGGGGGGCAGTCCTAGGGGTTCCCGGGTCGGGGTGGGGGTGGGGGGCAGTCCTAGGGGTTCCCGGGCCGGGGTGGGGGTGGGGGGCAGTCCTAGGGTTTCCCGGGCCGGGGTGGGGGTGGGGGGCAGTCCTAGGGGTTCCCGGGTCGGGGTGGGGGTGGGGGGCAGTCCTAGGGGTTCCCAACGCCCGGGAGGGGGCTGGGGGGCTGGGGCCCGCCTCCTAATGGGTACAGGGGTGCCTGTGGGATGATAGGAATGTTCTGGAAGTACATCGAGCTGGCGGGGTTTGCACAGCAGGGTGAACGTGCTAAACGCCGGCGGCCTGTGCACTTGGAAAGGGTCAAAACGCTGCATTTTAGGTCCCGGGGGAGAAGAGAGGCAGCAAGGACCCTTCAGAAGCAAACGCTGACCAGACTGCCAGCGCGTCGGCCCTCGGGACCTCGGACCACAGGATTTTCTGCAGAATGTTCTGGTGTTTCAGGCACAGGCTGGCGTCCTAGGCTCTCGACTGGCCGTTGCTTTGTTCCCTCCATGTCATAGGACCCGGAGCCCAAGCCCCAACCGGCCACAATCGCCTCTTGGAAAGTGCGCTCAGTTTAATACTGTTATTTACCTATTTTCGTACCCGGCACGATTTACGTGGCCGCGTCACTGAGGCTTTGAAAGATGCCTCCATCCCAATGCTTTCTGCTGAGTTTTGTTACAATTCTTAGCCAGCGATCGCAGAGGAGGAGGGCGGGGGGGGGGGGGGGGGGGGGGGGGGGGGGGTTCCGCTGGCTCCTTAGACCCTCTAACCTGAAACACATTTCACTCGGAGGGACTCGTGTGTAAGTTCTCAAGTGTGCGGTTTCCTGTAAGGACACGCTGGCAACGTAATAACAGAATGAGATGAAGTGCGGGTCTGTAATCAGAGACTGGAATGCCGAGTTTTATTTTGGTCCAATTAGGAGTCGAGGAGTTTGTGGGGAGCAGCGGTGTGGCGGGGGGCCTGGTACGGGAAGGGGGGCTGGGTGGGGGTTCATTTCTGTGGCCTCGGATGGTCCCCGGGGAAATCTGAGTTGAGGAACCGGCCAAGAGAGAAAACTGAGGTTTGCAGACCTTATCAGATACTTTGCCATCGCCTGGTTTGGCTGGGGCGTTTGCGCCACCGTGGGCGGAGGCGATGTGTCTCCTGGTGGGGTTTTCCGTGCAGCCTCTCGCCCCGGCGGCCCTGGGCAAATTCTCCAAGGGGGCTGTCTAAGCGGCCGCCTGTGTCCCCTCAGCAGGAGACACACGCACCTAGAAAGCAGCATTTCGCCTGGCAGCTCTTTGCCGAAAATGCAACAATGTATCGAAGCTGAGCGTGGCTGCCCAGCGTGGCTGGAGGGCGCCCTCCTTTTGCAGACTCTAGAGAGCAATTGTTATGCATATACGACAGGAGGAGACCCTGAGGCTGGTTTGTGCAGGACGATCAAGGTGACTCAGGAGGGGTAGGGTGAGCAGGGTTTTGCAGGGTGAATAGGAGTTTGCCAGGCAACCCTGGGGGGAGTTCACGCAGATGGGGCAGCAGTTGCAAATGCGCTAAAAGTCTGGTGTGGGGAACGTCTAACGGGCAAAGCACAGAACATCCAAACAGCCGAGATGCTGAGGTTACCGGGGAGAGACAGGATCTGGGGCAAAATGCGGAAGATTTGGTGAAGTCTGAATCGAACAGACATGTTCCCATTTGTCCCCACAAACCAAGTGACAGAAGCCAGGGCCCATCTTACTATGGTTGTTGTTTTAATTAGTCCCTGGGGGCTTGGAAATGGAAATCAGGCCCCTGGGCTTGCGAGGACCGGTTTCCGCATTTACCTACGTCAGCTTCTGTGTAGATTTTAGTGTTTTCGATACTCGAATACGGGGGTGCCTGGGGGGCTCAGTCGGTGAACTGAGACTTAGGTCATGATCTCACGGTTCGTGAGTTCAACCCCTGCATCAGGCTCTGTGCTGACGGCTCGGAGCCTGGAGCCTGCTTCGGAGTCTGTGTCTCCCTCTCTTTTTGCCCCTCCCCCGCTCACACTCTGTGTCTCTCTCTCTCTCTCTGTCAAAAATAAATAAATGTCTTTAAAAAAATCAAAACTCGAATACAACCCTGCGGTCCTGTCGAGTCCTGGTTACTTTTAATTGTCTAACGCGATCTAATACAGTCGTGCCGTCCGTCATCCGTGTCTCTGTTTGCTACCCTGAGTCAGCGCACGTCTCTGTGTTAAGTGCGTCTCACTTTACGAAAACGGTATATACTGTGGGCAGCGTTATGTGGCAGAACGAATGTTCCACGGAAAACCGGGAGGGTTCAGCTCCACGGCGTCGCGATTGTGTGTTTGCTTTGGTGGCTCTGTGACGTCCCTTGGGTGGAAAGTGCAGAGTGGATGGGTCCTTCCTGTTGGCTCTGGACATTGGATTTCTCCCAGGGGGTTACTGTTTTGTTTTGTTTTGTTTTGTTTTGTTTTAAGAATGTTACTATTTTATTTTATTTTCAGAGGGTTATGATTTTATTTTATTTTCACAGGGTTTTTATTTTATTTTATTTTCAGGGGATTTTATTTTATTTTATTATTTTATTTTATTTTATTTATTTTATTTTTATTTTATTTTCAGAGGGTTATTCTTTTATTTTATTTTCAGGGGATTTTATTTTATTGTCAGAGGGTATTATTTATTTTATTTTATTTTATTTTCAAGGTTTTTATTTTATTTTATTATTTGATTTGATTTGATTTGATTTAGTTTATTTTTATTTTATTTTCAGAGGGTTATTATTTTAGAATAGGGCTGTGATGCATGGTTCCTGATGGACAAATGCAGACCTCGATGACATGCTCTCTTCAGACCGGGGGGGGGGGGGGCTCGGTCCGTTGAGCGTCCAACTTGGGCTCAGGTCACGATCTCGCGGTTTGTGGGTTCGAGCCCCGCGTCGGGCTCTGTGCGGACAGCCCGGAGCCTGCTTGGGATTCTCTGTCTCCCTCTCCCTCTGCCCCTCCGATGCTCGCTCCTTCCCTCCCTCCCTCCTTCCCTCTCTGTCTCTTTTAGTGTTGGGGACGGTGGCCCCAGGGGGCTCTCCTGCAGGTCCCAGAAGGTGCTGCCATCTTGGAAAACCTTGGGGTCCCCTCCTGGGGGGGTGACGGTCCATCCCTGCCAGGCCCGCGAATGTGGCCCAGCCGTGCCCCCAGGAGCGCTGGGGGTCCCCCCCCCTGCGAGTTCACCTGGGCGACTGTGGCCGGCTCACTAGGTGGTTTGAGGGACGGCATTAAGTCATTTCCAGCTTTCCTGCCAAGGCGAATGTGGCTTAATTCTCGGGCTTTTGCCCAAGAGTTTTAAACTCTTTATGGACGGCTTGTAAATGTTTTATTTAATTGCCCTCAAGTATGAGAATACCATAAATGTGAAGTGGCCGAGATTTCACGGCCGCACAGGGTCCTGGGGCCGACTGGAGGGCTTATGGGTTCCTGCCCCTTCCCCCGGACGGGGTCCAGCCGTCAGAGTTCAGGTTGGCACAGGGCGCTCGGCTGCCCCAGCAGTGACCCAACTGTGACGGGGACGTTTGTCCTCTGACGAGCATTCTTGGTGATGCTGGGGGCGTGCGGTGACGTCGGCAGAGAATGTTCCATCCAGTGACACTCTACCAGACCATCTCTGTTCCGTTAGACCCCATGTTCCTTGTTCAAGCTCACTGACCCTCCCCCTGGGTTTTATTGAGATATAATTGTCCCCCACCCCCCACCCCCACCCAGGTTTTATGGAGATGTAGTTGCCCAACAACGTGTGTATGTTGTGAAATCTGACCAACACGAGCCTAGTTAATACTTTGCCATTCACACAGGTACTTTTCATTTATTTATTTTTGGTCAAGGATGATTATCTGCACTGTATAAGACATTCAAGCAAGTCAGCTGGAAAAAAAACTCGTTTTAAAACGGGCAGAAGGCCTGAATGGACACTTTTCCGAAGAAGACCTCCACACAGCCAACAGACAGGTGAAGAGACGCTCCACGTGACTCACCGTCAGGGAAATGCAATTCAAAAGCGTGTTGAGATGGCTGGGTGAGTGGGCCAGGGGGCTTTGGGGGGTCCAAGGAAGGTCGTAGCGCTGCACACGGCTAGGATCAAAAAGATAAGAAATAACAAGTGTTGGGGAGGGTGTGGAGGGAAAGGAAGCCTCGTGCACTGTTGGCGGGGTTGCGCACTGTGCGAAAGGGTCTCGAGGTTCCTCAAAAGTCGGCGGTGGGACTGGCCTCTGTGCCGCTGGGGTCACGAGTGGACACGAGCATCCCTCCAGAGGTCCGAATTGCTTGCCCGTCCCTTCCCGTGAGCAGCCCCCACCGTCCCGTGTGCCTTTCTCAGCCGTTAGAAAAATGTGAGCATTTTCTCAGACAGGTGACCTCCCCCCCCCCACTTCTCTTACATTGTGTGATGTTTCTTCTAGATGCTTTGCGTCATTCGTCTTAAACACGATGGAACTGGATGCAAGGATACGATGAAACTTACGGGCTCACATCCGGCACCCGGGGCGTTGGGGGCACGAGCTTCCCCTGCAGGGCTGTGACTCCCTGAAGCAGCGTGAGGGTAAGACAGCCTGCAGACTCCCTAGAACCCCTTCCAGCCCTTCATCGCCGCACCTTGAGCCAGCCCCGCCTGAAGCCCGCCTCTGGCTACTCACCGGCTGCAGAAGCCATCAGTGTCGGGACCTTCTGTGTGCGTTTGCTCGCGGTGTGTGGAGAAAAGCGAGATATCGCCTGGAAAACGTGATACTGAGCAGAAAAGGCCACACGCAAAAAGACACAGTGTGTGATTCCCTGTAATAAAGTGTCCCAAGCACGCAAATGCATAGACAGAAGGCACGTTAGGGGTTGCCAGGGGCTGGGGGAGGAGGACGGAGACCAAGTGCTCATGGGGACGGGTCTCCTTTGGGGGGATGAGAAGGTTCTGGAACTGGAGACAAGTGGTGACTGATTGCACAACTTTGTGAACGTGTCCAGGGTCCCAGAATTGTGCTTTCAAATGGCCGATTTTGGGGGCATCTGGGTGGCTCAGTCCATCGAGCGTCTGACTTTGGCTCAGGTCGTGATCTCTTGGTTCGTGGGTTCGAGCCCCCGCGTGGGGCTCTGTGCCGACAGCTCGGAGCCCGGAGCCTGCTTCCGATTCCGTGTCTCCCCCTCTCTCACAAAAATAAAATAAACACGAAAAACCGGCCAATTTTATGTTATGTAAATGTAACCTCCTTTATACACAGAGAGCCACTCTGGATTTCTTTGTCCCGTCCCGAACCTCTGCCCCCGGGAAGGGAGGAGGGCACACGCAGGAGAGGAGGCAGGAGGCGCCTTGACTCGGGGACACGGGACGGGGGTTCATCCGTCCGCGGGCCCCCCCACCGTGGCCCCCCGGCTCGGCACGTGTGAATCTGCCTCCCGTCCTGAGAGTGGGTTTCAGGTCTGATGCGTCCACGGGGGCAGCGGGCTGAGGGGTAGCGGGTTTCCCGACCTTGTCCCCGCTTTGGGGTCTCTGCGAGCCGTGCCGTGGGGCAGGCTGGGCGGTGGGGCCGCGGCATAAACCCTTCCCGGTTCCTAGTAATCCCTGCTCTAAGCAGATTTAATGGCCCTGCTATTGCCGGGCAAAATTAAGTCCTTATGAACCAACTTACAGACTGCCTTTGTGGGTCCCGTTTTCCAATAATAAGAAAGAGGGTTTGGGTCGTGTCGGGCCATCTGGTCCTTATTAGCACGTTGCCTGTGCGGGGCTGCGTCTCTGTTTTCATTAAACGCCTCGTCCAGCGGGGCTCTGTGTGTGTGTGTGTGTTTTTTTTTCTTTAACGCCGCCTTTCCGGCCTCCGTCCAGGACCGAACTTGTGGCAAACGGGCCCTAAGAGCCCTGGCAAGAGGGGTACGGAGGGGGGTGCTGTTTGGGGCAGCGTTTGTCCCTGTTGGTGAATCTCAGAGCTGACCGTTGTGCGTGTCGCAGGGGTGAGAAGGCAGCGTGTCGGGGGGGGGGGGGGAGCGCTGAGACCCGAGGGCCCCCCCATCCCCAAGGAGGATCGGAGGTGTGGCTGCATGGCAAACTCCTATTCACCCTGCAAAACCCTGCTCACAAGCAGCAGGTGTGGGTCTCCGTGTTTCCTGCTTTGTCGTGGGATCGTCTCGGGGCCACCGATGTATCCGGAGAAGGTAAGATGGTGACCACGGGTGGGACCCGTGGGCCTGTGCGTGGCCCTCAAGGACGGGGGCGTGTGGCCGTGTCCTCTCCAGACATCCGTCCTCCCCCTGGATGCTGCCTCCTCCCAGGGCTCACTGCACTGGCTGTTGTGTGTTTCTAGAACCTTCCAGGACCTGGTCATGCATCTCCACCCGCCCCCTGCTGCCCGGCACGGGGTCTGCGGTCCTTGCCAGCTGCCCCTCTGACTGACACGGCATCCCTGTCCTGGCCCTCACGGCCGTCCCGGGCACCATGACATGACCACAGGACAGGGCAGCCAGGCGCCCGCTCAGGACGTGAAATCAAGCAGACGTGTTTTAGACGCCAGGACGGGAGGAAACACACAGACACACGAAGCAAATCTGCCAGGCACACCAGGGTCGGGGACTCTGGAGGTCAGAGTCATTCTCGGTATAAGTCTATCCCACGTGGTCTCTGGGACGGACTTATGTTAAGGAACCTTCTCCTGTAGAGCCGACTGTCGTCTGCGTCCCTGGGGAAACAGTTCCCAGACCCACCTGCAGCCACTCGGGCCGAGGGGGCCTGGGATCACGGAGCGGGGACCCCTTCTGACCTCACACTTTGCCAGCTTGGTGGTGCGTTCATGGGTCCCACTGTCCCCATGGCTGCGCTCAAACCCCTTTCAACATCGGCAAATGCCCGAGGCAAGTGGTGGAGGAGTTTGAACTGAACTCTTCAGGGTGCCGGTGGTTACTTCGTAGCCCCCAGAGTCGCGGCCACACGTCTCCGCGGCCGGAAGTCAGGGACGTGAAAAAGTTCCTCAGGGAGCAGCGAGCTGCCCAGCGCCTGCGATCACCACCTTCCTCCCCGGGTTCCGGGAGGGGTCAAGATGCAGCAAACGAAGCAACACTCTCGTGCGCACAGGCCGTCAGCAGCTCTAGAATCGGCTCACAGGCTGTCGGGCGGCTGGGGGAGGTCGGGGTGGGGGTGGGGGGCACCTGCCTTGCCCATGACAGGTGTAAGGGAGCGTGTGGTCCCCGCACGACGACGCCTCGTCCCCACCTTCCCCGGTTGGAAACCATCCCCCATCCGGCCGTGAACGCGCGCCCCCCGCCCGCCCTCTTCGCGGCCAATCACCCCCTCCGCTCGCGCAGTTATTCCCGTGGCCCGGGCTCCTCCGAGAGCCTCTCGGCTGCTGAGTGCCTGCCCTCACGCGTGAGGGAGAAGTCAGCCCGCGCCGCCTAATCTATGCAAACGCCGTTTGTGCCAAACCATCCCTGGGGGACGCTCGCAGCCGCCAAGGGGATGTGCGCATCTTAAGATGCACAGATAGCTTCCGAGGCCTGATTTGCCACGGGCGCGCCTCCCGCGGACCAGCCACGCGCTGAATCCATGACTCACGTTTCCGCGGGGGCGGGTGACCGAGCCTTCGCGTCTTGCCGGCTGCGCAGAGAGGCGATTAACGGCCCTCGGAGCGGCTGGGAGAGGTGAGCGCATTGGGCTGTGCGCCTCGCACCCTCGCGCCCTGGCCAACGCTTCCCTGACACCTGTCGCATAGGAATGTGAAGGCGACGTCGTGCGTCCGTGCTCAATACTGACGGATCAGAACATGCACGTGGGGGGGGGGGGGTGAGGTGTAGCCTGGGGGGGCCCTTGCCCCCACCCGAATCCCACCACACCGGGTAATCCGGACCCTGCGGGCGCACTGGGGGCCTAGGGAGGTGCAAATGCGTCCTTGTAGGACGAGGGTCGTGCTGAACTTGTGCGCGGCGTGTGCATGGCTTGTCTTACCCGTTTTTCATCAAAAGGGTCTTTATGGTTGAAAATGGAAATGCCTTATTTCTTTTTTCTCTCTTTTAATGTTTACTTATTTTTGAGACAGAGAGAGAGAGAGAGAGAGAGAGAGAGCACAAGCGAGGCACGGGCAGAAACAGAGGGAGACAGAATGGGAAGCAGGTTCCAGGCTCCGAGCTGTTGGCACAGAGCCCGACGCGGGGCTCGAACTCACGGACTCTGACAGCCGACAGCTCAGAGCCTGGAACCTGCTTCCCGTTCTGTGTCCCCTTCTCTCTCGCTCTCTGCCCCTCCCCTGCTCACACTCTGTCTCTCCTTCTCTCAACGATAAACAAACATTATAAAATTTTTAGAAAATAAACAAGTAAATAAATAACATTGGAAGCTTTATAATAAATAATCTATAAATATCACTAACATACTGTCCTGACTTTTGTCACTCTTCCCAGTGAGTTGTTGAGCCTGACGGGCGGGTGATGGGAAGCCCGGACGGGGCCCTCGACCAGCAGCTGATGTTGGGGTGCGGGGAGGGCAGTGTTGTCTCTACCCGAGGGCACCAAAGCCCGATCAGAAACTTGTCCGGGCAGTTTGCTACAGACATGATTCGCTGTGAGGCTTGATTCTAACTGTGGTGTCACCTTCACTGGGCCTCAGGGCGCCCACATAGGTGGTCACACGTGATTTCTGGGTGTGCCCAGGAGGATATTTCCGGAAGAGAGTCGCATTTTGATTCTTGGACTTGATGACGCGGATCGCTGTCTGTGGTGGGCCTCGTCTAATCAGTTGAGGGTATCAATAGCCCGAAAACGTGTTCTCTGTCTGGAGGTCCCTGGCTAATACATCTCCAACAGCCCAACAGGGTGGCCTCAACCCCGATGCGCACTGACGGGTGAAGCGATGAACACCGTGGGGGTCCACGCAACGCGACAGCGGTCGGCCGTGAAACGGACCAGCGTGCGTGAACGTTCCCAATAGGATGGGAGGGGAGACACGCTGTGTGTCGTGAAAGCCCGGCTTCCTGGCTGCCCACGACAAGGGCAGCATTCCCGCTCCGCAGGACGCACGCCAGGGGTCACACAGCAGGCGGTGCTCAGCAACAAAGATGCTCCTGCTGTATGCCTTGAGCACATACGCCGTGCCCGCATAGACGCCTGAAAGGACTGAAGGGTTCTTCCTCTCGGGTTGAGTGACTGGGGCACTTTTCACTTACTTTTCACTCGCTTTTCGTGAGTTCGAGCCCCGCATCGGGCTGTGTGCTGACAGCCCCGGAGCCTGCTCGGACTTCTCTGTCTCTGTCTCTCTGTCTCTGTGTCTCCCTCTCTCAGCCCCTCCCCTGTTCACATACTCCCTCCCTCCCTCTCTCTCTCTGTCTCCCAAAATAAATAAATAGAACGTTACGAAAGGAAAATGGTTAAGACGGTACATTTTTTGTTGGGATTTTAAGAAAAATTCACGGGCAATGAGATCAAAGACTTTGGGAAGCTTGCCCATCTGGCCACACCTGGTCGTGGCTTGGGACCAGCCTGCCTCGCTCCATACGGTCCTGGATGGTACCCTTTCCTCTTTGTTGCTGTGCCCAGCCTCTGAAAGTCACTTCGGGTCCCCTGAAAATGTGTGTTTTACTCACCGGAAGGGAGACGCATGGAACTGTGGTAAAATGTTGGGGGACTTTATTCACTGTTTTTTTTTTTTTTTTGTAATGAGTGGTGTTGGGGCTTGGTGAGCGATCCATATCCTTCCTGACAGGATGCTCGCAGAATGTCTTTCGGCTACAGAAGTTTGGCCTCAGCTTTTTTTTCCTCCCAACATGTTAATATACTTGATATTCGCAAATGGGACTCCCACGCTGGCTTATTTCGTATTTAATTTGCATTTTGCCTCAAGGCATCATGGGAGACCCAGGGCTGCTCCCGGGGCACCGTGTGCACGGAACATGGGAGGGGAAACAAACGTCTCTTGCCAAACCTTCTGGATGCACGAGCCTCGGGAGAGCTGAGAAGTGATGGGGGGTCGGGGCACTCTCCATGCTCTTGGAGGAAGGACTCCGGGGACGATGACACATCCCTCGGAGGCCATGAGGGTTTATGGCACCATGTTCTGCCCCCGTGAGGAGCTGGACATTTCAGAAGGGCTCTGGGAGAGGCACCCATAGACCTGAGACCCACAAGTCTTAGGGTGGGACTATAGGGGCTATAGAACTATAGGGTGCAATTCACAGGGTTGGACCCATAGCCTTAGGACCCAGAGGGCTGGGGCCCATAGAGTGGGGGTCTACAGAGCTGTGGTTCCTAGGGATCGAATCTCTAGGGTTGGACCCATAGCCTTAGGACCCAGAGGCTGGGGCCCATAAAGTGGGGTCTACAGAGCTGTGGTTCCTAGGGATCGAATCTCTAGGGTTGGACCCATCGCCTTAGGACCTGGAGGGCTGGGGCTCATAGAGTGGGGGTCTACAGAGCTGTGTTTCCTAGGGCTCAAATCTCTGGGGTTGGACCTGTGGACCCTAGGACTAAGATCCCAAGAGCTGTAATCCAGAATTGGACCACGTAGGTAGGACCCATAATGTTGAGTTCATAGGGTTGTAATCACACAGGGTTTGATTCATAAAGCTAGAGTACATAAGGTCAGGATCCATACGACCAGGATCATTAGGGTTGTAACTCATATTTGGACCCCATAGGATTGAGATTTATAGGTTTGGATCCATAGTATTGGGACCCATAACGTTGGATCCAAAGGGTTTAATGATTATGTCTACACATTCAGAATGACAGGCTTTGAAAGAGTTTCCTGCTGAAGGACATGGTTAACCTATTTTCCAGGTTCTACGTTTGGACGTCTTCCCACACCCTGTGGCCTCGTGCAGACCTTTCCTAAATCAGCAACGACATTTTCCTTGTCCTGTCCAGAGAAGCAATCTCAAGCTTTGTCGTTCTTGAGTTGCCCACTTACTCATTCAACAAATGTTTATTCATCAGATGACCTCTGGGTGCCGACCATCAATCCACATATTGGGGTGTCCCCAGGAGCCACCCTGGGGCTGATCAACACTGTAAGTGCATTTATAGAAATGAGTAAGATTATCTTGGAACAACGACGACGGCAAAAATGCGTCCATCACCTTCTGTGTATGAGTCGCCATCCCAGGTCCTCCCATGCATCCAGGAACTGACCAACGATCCTTGCTGAGCTAGCCCGCTAACCATTATTCCAGAAAGGAAGAGAGACTCTGTTCTGCGTTCTATAGCAATGTGGTCAATGAGGAAATGAATGCAGGAAGGGGCCAGATACAAACTGTGTAGGTGATGTTTGAGCACATACATGAATGCAGGAAGACGGTAAGAGTGAGGGTGTTCACCGACGGGGTGAGCACAGGACTGATCCCGGGGACTCTCCTTGGTGAAGACGTTGGGGAGAAGACAGAATGCAGTCGAAAGGGCGGGAAGGTGCCAGGAGACTGTGGGGTCTACTGGCCAAGGGAAGAAAGGGTTTCAATGATGAGACTGGACGTGGGGGTGTATGGGACCCCTAATAATTAGACGTGCACCAGAGCGGGGCCACTTGACCCCAACAAAATCATTTCAATGGAACGATGGGAGCCTCTAGCTGTAGAGCAGCTGGGTGAGTGGGCCAGGGGGCCTTGGGGGTTCAAGGGGGGCCTCTTCTGATGGCTCCCATATTCTCAAAGCAATAAGAAAGACATCAGCAGGTGACAATGGAGATTATGCGGGCTGGAGGAAAAAGCGGAAGATGTACATCTCTCCGGGTACAAGAAACTATAGGATGGGTCCTGGGCAGAAATCGGGACCCCTTAGGGCTTAAGGAAACCATCTCCATAGCAGGGGTGATAAAGGGGAGTGGTGTTCCCATGACGACATGGGGGAGGGGGCACCACGCAGTGCCTTTTCTTTTCTAAGAATAAGATCCAAGCAGGGAATATGGCCAGGGTCCAGATGCGTGGCCCCCTGTCCCCACCCCATGAAGCTGGATTCCTAAATGCATATAGAGAGACCGAGTGGATTTTATTAAAGATAGAGTTTCACAGTGGTCTTTTCCTGGCTCCTGTACCCTCCAGGGTGGCCTTATTGTTCTTCATGTTATACATTTTGTTGTGTGGTCCCCTGCCCTGGAACATGACCTCCAACTCCAAGAGGACAGGGGCTGGAATGTTGTCTCTGTGTCTGGAGTGTGCTTGATACACAGAAGGTGCTCAATAAATGTATGTTGGAGGG